>NW_028281097.1:0-215000 GCF_059751285.1 Brachycentrus maculatus
TACTAAAATTGTGTAATGAAAAAAAACGTCGAAATAATATCTGATTATTTTAGGTAATTTAAAATATAATTTTTGCATAAACAATTTCAGTACTGCAACTCTTTGAAGAAGGCCCCTAAAAGGGTGGCCTGAAATGCCAGTCCAGGTCATATTACACGATTTTTACTAAAAATATGTATTGTATTCTCAATATTATTAATATTTAAAGCATTTACTTTGTGGTTAGTCATTTTTACATTTTTTTTACAAAAATGTTAATAATATTAGTATATAACCACTCACCGAGATTTTTATATCTACCGGTTTCGAGACGTACCCGTCTCTTCGTCAGGACAATCACTATTACAGCATGCAAACAAAGTGTGTAAATGGTGCTATGGTGGTGCAGGGTGGTATTGTTTGCATGATGCAATAGTGATTGTCCTGACGAAGAGACGGGTACGTCTCGAAACCGGTTGACATAAAAATATCGGTGAGTGGTTATATACTAA
Source organism: Brachycentrus maculatus (assembly GCF_059751285.1). Classification (NCBI taxonomy): domain Eukaryota; kingdom Metazoa; phylum Arthropoda; class Insecta; order Trichoptera; family Brachycentridae; genus Brachycentrus; species Brachycentrus maculatus. The sequence goes on from NW_028281097.1 coordinate 492, forward strand.
TATTATTACCATTTTTGTAAAAAAAAATATGTATTGTGTTTAATGATACCATTTTTTGTAATTTTTTGCCTTTGATCGTTGTCCTTCCGAGCCGGCGGGTATTCGCACTCGTATTTGCGATCGTGCATTCGTGTGTTGTGTCCTGCATGAGCGCGGCGCGGGGCCGCACGGGGCCGGTGCATGATGGTGAATCTGCTCGGAAAGTGAAAGCACCTCGCGAAATGTGGCCACTCTCTCACGGCGCATGGCTGCTGGCACAGCTCGATGCAAAAATAATTAGTGACCGAGGTGGCTGCCCTACCCGTAGGGTCACCATTCAATCGGATAATTATTGTTATGAATAATTATTGACAGGCGCCTTGGTGTAGTTGGACGGACGTTTGACTGCGAAACTGCCGTCGCGGGGTCGATATCCACCGTCTAAAATAAATAAGAATAAGAATTATAAATTCAACTTTTATATATATTATAAATTGACCCTTTTACAATATATTGAGATGACTTATTCCAATTCCATAGTCTATACACCATCGATCACCATTTTGCAACATTTTTTTTGGTGCGGGTCAAAGGCGAACAATTGTTTCATTGGTTGATTTCAGTCACTTTGTGGTATTATCTATTCATTTTAAAACTAAAAATTACTTGGCGAATACCACTTGTTCTTAAAATCTATTGTGACACGTGTTTCGATGCATTCAGTGCCAAGTAAAATTTCAAATAAACAAGAATTTTGCTAAGGTGTATTTGTAGTTTCGCGATTCTTTGAGCCTCATCTGTTAAAGTCGCTGAACAAAGTGGAACTGGACAGGTCATGTGGCACGTACCTCTGAGGATAGATGGATGAAAAAGGTGCTTGACTGTAGGCCTAGACCAGGATGCAGAAGCGTGTGAGACAAAATTGTCCGATGACATTAAAAAAGGGGTAGACCTGCACTGGAAGAGAGTCGCGTCCAACAGACAACTGTGGAAGTCCAAGAGGGAGGTCTCTTTTCAATAGTGGACACGAGAAGAAGAAGAAGAAGAGTATTTGTTGAATTCTGTCTGCTATTAACTATGTCGATCGTAATCTTACTTGTCAGTGGTTGAATGAATCCACTCGGAACAATAAAAAATATTTTGGTAATTAAGTTGGTATCATATAAAAATATTTACTGGTTTATCTTATGGTCACTCTATGTTCGTGATTTTGCGATGAGGAGCTTCTTCCCCGTCGGTGGCCCTTATGTAACCCTCGTGTAACCATTCTACAATCACGTTTGGGCGGTACCACCAATGACTGATGTTGATGCGATCACCTAACTTAACCGCGGCCCATCCGTACCATAACTCTGTAAATTGTATATGTCCTCATTCTTCATACATACATTTTACACTGCTATCTATACACGTACCAATGTGTATTTCACCCAGCTACATACATAAGCTGGAATGCCAATTTAGTTTCGAAAGTGATGCAATTTCGAACATAATTATCCCGTCACAACAACATTCGTTTGACACGCTATTTTTTGCAAACAAAAGTAAATCAAAGTGATTGATGGTATATATTTTTTTGTTTTTATTTATTGCCATTTAAATTTATTTGTCTTTCTATATATGGAATATAACATCAACGTAATTATAAATTATGTACAGTAATATTATTGTTTGAAATATGGCTCGTTTTCTCTTAACAAAACGTGGAATGTGTCTTAAAAGTTTCATTTAAATGTTTTTTTTTAGTATTGTTGCCTATCGCATGTTCTTCCGTATCCTGCCAAAGGATGAATCTCATTCCTTGCTTTGAAAAAATGGCAAATAATATTTAGTTTAATCTTATTTCTTCTCATCTACATCTAATAATGCACAAAGCAATCGAATTTATAAAAATAAATATGTGTTTATCAAACCCTATCGATTTCACTTATAAAACGTTTACCTATCATATTATTTATTGATCGGGCATTAGCTTTGAGAAATAACGTGATGATTTTAATATCAAATAAATGAAACACTTGTATAACACCACCTTTTTGAGTTTATTAATGTAAACACACTTAGTTTTGAGAAATACATATGTTCTCGAAACTAGTTATGTTAACATTCGTAATCTCATAAATGTTGTCTTATACAAGTGTTTTATATTTTTATTGCTTGTCCATTATGAAAAAAGACTGGAAAGCTGAAAATTTATTATTTTGATCAAGGTCTATAATATTTTCCAGTACTTAGGAAAGGATTATGGTATAAAATATCATTCAAATAAAAAAATTAAAGTTGGTTTATTTTTGAGATGCGAATTCACATCAAGGTAATTTTAATGATCACGTTGTTTTTAATTAGTAAAATTTGTTCCACGTGTTAATTTATTAATTTAGACTGACACCAATGTACAAATTGCCCTTTCGCATGTCCCGAGTAATTAAATCATTTCGAATCAAAATAATGACCCCTTCTCGGATGATCGTGTTTATCATTCATTCTCTCCCAAAGGCAGTTTATTTAATGACACCTTCATCACAGACGTTTTGGTGATGTAACGTAAAAAGATAATATAATAGTGTGTTTGCATATAATTATTCCTGTTAGGTATCGCTTTCTCTTTCCATTATTATGTTCAGCCGGAGGATAATTGAACCCGCGACCTCGCACTTAATATTAGCTGTGTGAACGCAACTTGATCCACATAATATTATATTATATTATGTTATGTTATGCTAACAATAGACGTGCTTTTTTAGCTGTTACAAAGTTTTGCATAATTAATTTTGAGTCACCGTTGAGCTGTTATGAAACAGCTGTGTATTTTGCCGCCCATTTTAAAACGAGATGATAAATTAATCATATCACATATCAATCAACATCCCGACAGCGCAAAATCCACGTGTTTTTAGTGCTTAGTTTGTACTCTATTGAAATAATAATATATCCCGAAACATATGTGAAAAAAACTTCGTGTCTACCTATGAAATGGTGACTATTTAATGTTCCTTTTTTTTAATTTACGAACATACTATAACATACTTACCCACGTTCTTTTGCCAGTTAGTTTCATTTTGGTTATTTATTCAAACATATAATATACATAATGGGTAACACACAATATGTAATATTCCCGATGAGTAATTTTCATTTCTCATTTTGGGACATGGGATTTAGATTAACAAGACTGAAAATAAAAAAGGAAACACAGGTAACACACAATATAAAGTAGTAAAAGGTACAGTAAATAGGCAAATAGAAAAAAATAAGGTGAGAAGCATATTTAAAGGATAACATTTTGCTTTTGATTTTGTGAAAACAGACATCGGAAAAAGTGTTTCGGAAAATACTGGTCGTTGTTATCTTCTATTAAAAGTAGTCTATTAAAACTAATAAACATTAATGTTATATTCTTACGCAGATCGTCGAAAACATTTAATCAAAATTTGCAACTATGTTTTACAATTTTACATTGATCGCAATTACTACTTTTTTGAAAAATTGCTGATTTTAATTGCTCGCAAGCTTGCGATCTTCAGGTTTTACCATCAGCAGTTTTCATCAGCACCACGTTAAACTATTATACAAGTAATTGTGAGTGACAAATGACGGGCTCAGAGGTCGTTTCAAGTATAAACAGTAAATCTCCAGTCCCCACGCGAAGGCTCGTATCTGAGCAGATAATCAACCGATCTCTGCGATACTCGGCGCAGTATCCACAACAGAACCTGTTTCCTGTCATTGTCATTCTCCCTATCATCTTATCGCTTCTCATTTTCAGTTCCCACAATTATTTCTACATAACACCATAAGCATCTTCCTGAAGACCCACGTTACACCTGCCAAACGGTTTTTTAGCTCGATAATTTCTTAATTCCCATGTAAATTTCTTCATTAGTAAAATGTCATCGCTTCGAGAAAAATAGTAAACTAAAAAGCTAATTAAATTAAGATCTCACGGAAAGATTAGCATGATTTTATCTATTAATAACATAAGCAATCGAATTTGACGCAATAAACGTTGATTCCCATATATCCTAACGTGATGAAAAAAACCTCTTGACTTCATCTACCTCATATACGCACCTCGTAATTTTGCATACGGTATTACACAAATAAGCAGTGTTATCTTCATCGTTAAATACATGAAAGAAAGGTGATCGTCCCTGCGCTTCCGATACCAGTCCTGGGTAATATTGGACCAATATTAGAGTGAGAAATACATATCTACTCCGGGACCTCTAGTATGGTGCTGACCACGATACTACGTAGGTGAATAAATCAAACGACTACTTCAAAGTATATGAAACATTTATTTATAATCATATTTAATTTTTTTAGTTTTGAACTGGTGTTTCTTATTGGAACTGCATACAACTAAACAACAACTATATATACCTTTTTCCACATTTATTTTTCTGACCAGTGACTAGGTTTTGTCGTTATTATGTCGCCAGTGACATTATCAGGGAGAAAAGGGTGTAAGGTTGTTGTTTAATTACATCTATTTAAGTAATTTCACATACGCAGAACTTTGTTAGAATCGTACTGTCATTATCCTCAATGGTTTTTGACCAGAGCTTTTTGTATTGTTATCTTCTTCTTTGGTCTCAATCCTGCGGATTGGTCTGTAGTAACAGATGACATCTCTTTAGCCATTCTCGCCTATTTTCGGAAGTCCTCTTCAGCTCCTACGTCGAGCAGCCCGTGTCTTCGTATAAGTCGCTTAGATATTCGTGGCGCGGGCGTCCTTTGGCGTTTATTCCCTCGATCGTTCCCTCTACTATTTGGTGCAGGAAACCCTCTTGTCTTAGCACGTGGCCGATCCATTCGGCGCGTATTGTTATAGTTGTTGTTAATTTATCGTTTTATGTGTAGAACTGTGGTAAAACCCTATTGTCATTATCCCATTAACCGGAGCCTTTATGTGTTGTTACAGCCGGATACAGTTCCTCAGGCCTGCGTGGACATGACCCTAGTGCTGGAGGTGCGCGATGCTGACGAGGTGACGGGCCACCCCTTCAGCCTGGCCATCACGTCCCCAGACAGGGTGACCTTCGTGAAGGGAGCATGTCGCGAGGAGGCCCGCTGGTGGAGCGATGTCCTGACCGTCTATCCGAGAAATAAGGTATACAAATTACATTTTGCGACTAGATCAGCCGGGTTTTTTGACAAACGAAAATTGGACTTTTATTATTTCTCGGTCTTATCACTGAAACTTAAAATATCTCAATGCATCTCAAGCTTCAGATATTTGTTATTATATTCAATAGTGAATAAAACAATTGGGCAAATTGTAACAAAATTTAAATCATGTTTTAAGGCGTCTGTGTGTAGTGTGTAAAATATCTAATTTATATAATAAATATTAAAATAAAACAATGACTTTTAGAGTCTACTGAATTGTATGTTATTATTAAAGTCACATAAAAATAAAATAAGTCGCAATCGTTTCGCCTTGTAGCATTTTAAAACTAATGCCAACAAGGCGAATTATTTCTCACAAAATTTATTTTTATGTTTTTAACAATAAAATACAATTAATTGGGCTCTAAAAATCTTTGTTTGATTTAAATGTTTACTATATAAATTAAAATGGAGTTCTACAAATTCGACGCAAAATCTATGAATAAATGTAAAATATCTGTCGGTATGTAAAATAATTTGAGAAGAATCTTACATTTTAATAAGGGTCTCTGCTAAAAAACAGCTTACTCATCTCAACCATAGATGCTGTCAAACTCACATTTAAATTATCATATCAATTATAGCATATATATACGAGTTCCAAAAATTTAAGTAGCGTGGTTATCAAATACGGGTAGGATGGTCAATGTTACACGTGTATAAAGTTATCAATCAAACCAGCCCAGGCAGGTTGTAACCCCTGTAAATAACCGGACTTCCATATTCTTCTTCATCATTATTAAGATGTCAATATGTGTCGACAGTTATTGCTGACAACATCGGATCCGTGATAGTTCATAAGGAACTATTACGAGAGGTGGTATCATACACGATAAAAATAGTGAAGGACATTGGTAACATAAACCAAGCTAGGACACAAAATGCCGAACCCTCTTATACAGGAACGCAAGGTCTGCTGATGACAGTCAACAGTCCGCCTTCTCCTGAGGAGTGCAACGTGGTTTCCTCCCAGCAATGAGCAAATGCTGAGATGTTCCTGATTGGCCCAAACTAGATTGTCCCTCCTGTTCCTAACACAGATTCAAATAAAACATATTGAATTAGCTAGAAGAAACAAAAATCCATAAACTAAATTATCCAAAAACCTTGTACATAATAAGCCAGGCAAATAATGAATTCAATTCTCACTTGAAAACAAAAAAGGTTGTTATTTGGAGTTGCTACGTAATGCACAATAAAAATAACATTTAGGAGTTTTTAAATTATATTTTTAAATCATATTTTTTAAATTATATTTTCATATGGTGTACAGAGTGTGGAAGTTTTTGGTAAGGGAATGTAATTGACTATGAGTATTTTAATGTTTTAGAATTTAATAAACCCTGATGATGACAAGGTTCTTGTCGAAACCGGTTTGTTAAAGTGTACTAATAATAAAAGTGGTTAAAACAAAGTTGTTTAATTTTATAAAGTTTAAAAAATATATTTTTGACATAACTTAATCAGTTAATTAACAATTGAAACAACATAAACTTTCCTTAGTTTCTCTAAAGAAGTAGGATTAAAATATCGTATATCGTAGCACTCTCTCTTTGCATACTCTTCTTTTTCAACTACATTTTCATTCCTTTAGCTTATCGTATATAGCTAAAGGAGCAGTGTATAGAGCAGTCTTTTTGTTCTATCGTCAAACATTCGCTCTATATGCCCAAACCTTCTAGGACGTCTTTCTTTATCTTATCAATAGTGCTTATTTCATTCGTGCGTCGTCATTCACTATTCACTTCGTAATACATGAAATCTCATATATACATCGCTATTCGAATGCTTTCAATGGACTTTCAGCCTCCTTTTGTTGGGCCTATTATCTCTTACTATATAAAAGGGTTCATCTCTCGTGGACTGCTTATTTCAGCTCTATATTTCTAATTTGTTTTACTACAGCAGATTTTATCACGGTTTTTACTTTGATCTTGTTTGGATCTGTTTACTTTTGTTTCTTATTTGCATCTTTTATTCAATTTCTCTTCCCGGAAAATATATTTCTGGATTGGACAAAGAAGACTTACATCAAATTATTACTTTAATGTTTTAGCCATCCTGAGTTCCTTAAGGTGGTACGAACATGTGGAGCGAATGGATAACGAGAAATTGACTAATAAAGCACATGTGGCGAATGTGAGCGAGAGAACAGAACTAAGACGGCAGAAAAATACTTGGCATGATCAGATCAATCGGAACCTAAAATCTCTTTATATATATATATATATATATATATATATATATATATATATATATATATATATATATATATATATATATATATATATATATATATATATATATATATATATATATATATATATATATTTTTTTTTTTTTTTTCAAACCCTTATCTGCACCCCAATGATGCATAGGGCACTGCATCATATAAACGCAGTGTTACCTTGATCGTTTGCACGTGTAAGAAAGGTTATCCGCCCTCCGCTTCAGGTACCAATCCAGGGTAATATTGAATAAATATACCTTGATAATACCTAAAATCTGGTGGTATCAGAAGTCTGCGTAATCGGAGGGCGTGTATGACTAGATGTATGGATGTGGAGGAAGCGAGGAGTGTATGTCAGGCGGGATGGCAGTTGCAGCAGTAGTAATTTTTTAAGAAGATATTCGCTAACACAGAATTCATTCCATCGGAGACCACCGGAGAGGTCATATTTCTGTTCACACCCGATTTTTGAAAAAATGTATATATATATATATATATGTATATATATATATATATTTTTTTTTTAATGATTTATGAGTTTTTTAAATTCCTTACCTCTCAATAACTCTTGTCTTTTCAAAACCATATAAATATTCCGAAACAACACTTATTTTTTCAATGCGAAAATGGTATTTTAAGAAAAACATCAATTGCGTAAAATGTTACCTGGATTTAGAGAAAATTAAATTGCGACTTAACGAATACTGGGCCTTAACCAACACGCTGAAACAATGTACCTCGTACTATCGGCCTGGGAGATGTAAGTTCTGTTTGCATGATTTGAAACGATCATTAGGAGCAGAAATACAATGCATTGCTCATTTTTTTGCAACTGATAATCGGGCTTTGCATATCGTATCTAGCTCAACGTGGTACGAAATTGATTTCGCCACACCCGCTGAATGGGCGGATTTAATACGAGTATCATTGCAACGCATTAGCAACAATAGATTCCAATCTAAATACATCTCTAACTCTAGAAGAAAATTAGGGTTAATCTTTTTTCTTGGCAACAAAATGTGCATTATTTTTTTGACATCTTAACATAGACGAAGAAGAATATGGAAGTCTGGGAAAATATATTGTACTTTGGATGCATTGATAGTTTCAATTACCTTTGAACGGATCACTAACGACTGATGACTAAGTAAAGTGCATTATCGCAGAGCTCGATTCTACTCTAATTGCATCCACAACTAATTTTTGCTAGTTTTTTTTAACTAAGTTATTTATATTATTTTTAACATACACACGTGTAACATTCACCAATCCTACCCATGATTGACAACCACACTACTCAAATTCTTGGAAGCTATATATATATATATGTATGTATATATATATATATATATATATATATATATACATATATATATATATATATATATATATATAAATATATATATATATATATATAAATATATATATGTATATATATATATATATATATATATATATATATATATATATATATATATATATATATGTATATATATATATGTATATATATATATATATATATATATATATATATATATATATATATATATATATATATATATATATATATATATATATATATATATATATATATATATATATATAAAGAATTTCGAAACACTGTAATTGAATCACTATTTTTCACTAGAGACATCAATTGGTGAGATGACGAAGCTTTTTTTTGAACAGAAACTCTTTTATTTATATGTGAGGTCCGAATCCTGGATTATAATCACATACATTAGAAAAAGCCAGGAAATATCTTTTTCATTTTATTATTTAAGCTTATGATTTGACCAGATAATTTATTTGTAACATTTTTAGTGTATGCAAATACTTTTTCATGAATCTGGATTATGTCCAATTATAGGAGTTATTTTTCCGTATTATTTTTTGACATCTCAACATAGATGAAAAAGAATATGGAAGTCTGTGCATTTACTAGGCTTACGACCGTCAGTCTATAGCGGTCGCTAGCCCCGTAAATGCCCAGACTTCCATATTCGTCTTGATCTATGTTGCTATGTCAAAAAATAATACGAGCCTTATTATTATCTAAACATGTCATTTGCATAAGGTTACAGAGTCACAATAAATTCGACCTTCGCGGATCACCTTACAGCAACCGTCAGGGTCCAGTACAGGGTGTACTGAGTACCTCGTAAACAATGTAGCGGCGGAACGCGACGCGTTTAGCCTTTTGTTTGAATTTTTCGTCACAGACTCGCGGCTTTTCATTGTGTCGCCTTGCAATGGTTTCGGAAATTGAGGATTTTTTTTTATTTCGTGTAATTATTCCGTTTTGGTACTCAATATTTTTATGCATAGTTTAATGATGGACATCGTTGATGCAGCGTAATTTCTGCTGTAATTTCCAGGATATTATGGTGATTATATAGTAGTCATACAGGAGAAAGTGACCAAGTGCATTTTTTACAAAAACGTAATTATTGACTATTTGATGTCTTACTAGCTTAATATTGCCCTGAAAAAATCCCAAAGCGATTTTAAACTTGAAAGTATAATGTATCGACTTGTTAAAAATTACTAACTGCATTCATGTTTATTTTCTTGCCAAGCAAAAGTGACTTAAATGCCCCCCCTGAACACTTTACGTTTTGTTAGTTGGTCACTTTCTCCTGTACGACTACGAAATGTGGCTATGTGAAATTGACTAGATGTTAGTACTCATTACAATTTGGCTCTCATTTGAAACCTGTAAATAGCAGATGTAACTATGTTGTTTCATTTCAACTCTTGACGATTTAAAGTAAATGTCCTATGATGTGTATATGTTCTATGTATTATATACACATATACAGAGGCGTGCATTTTATAAAGCTAGAAAAATTTTGCCTACCCTGGTTTACTCGCGCTCCACATAGAAACACAACCAGTGCCTACGACTATGCCTTATGTTTACCCAACCCTACTGCCTACCCTGATTAAAAACTCTATGCACGCCACTGCATGTTATGAGACATGGAAATTACTCATCGGGAATATTATATATGTAATTTGTGCATGTAATAATATATATATATATATATATATATATATATATATATATATATATATATATATATATATATATATATATATATCAGTGGCGGTACTTCCCTAGAAGCCCAAAAGCCCGGCTTGCGTAACTTCAAATAAAAATGACTAAATCTAGACCAAATGATTAAAAATACATAATTAATGAATGACTATTTTTAAATTATCGCGCGCTTACATGATTATTAAACACTATGCATGCCATTATATGGTGATGATTGATATCTGAGGAAGATATTTTGTTACAGTGAACATTTTCTTTATTGAAAGGTGATGGCTATACCTTACAAAAGTTACATGTATGCATATTTTTATAATGATTACAATACATTGTTTATATTTATAATACTTTCTGGGTGCTTACTATACTGGGAATGATACGAGGTGAAGAAATTATAGGTACATAATGTATTCACGAATGTGAAAAATAATGGGCTTGCCTTACTGGTAAACCCTAGGCACGCCACTGATATATATATAAATATACATTTATATATATATATATATATATATATATATATATATATATATATATATATATATATATATATATATATATATATATATATATATATATATATATATATATATATATATATATATATATATATATATATATATATATATATATATATAAATATATTTACTTTTTTCATGTTTTTTTTGTGAAAGATATTCATTGATTATAATTGATTTTGCACAGTGTCGGCACAATATATATTTACATCAATTTCGCCCCTCACTGATTTAACGACTCTACTTTGTTAGATCGCGTATTAAATATTCACAGTTACAATATTTACGATTATTTTGAGTTAGGATCCGTGTGCTAATAAAATGTGCAATAAATAATCACATCGGTGGTAACATGATATACGAGACGTGTGTAACGTGATACGTGTTATATTGTCAGACTACTGCTCCGGGTGTAAGCTGGATAGTAGAAAATGTAGGGAGCTATTCACTATCTTACCCGTTAATACAGATGTATAATTTGACTCCATACCTCTACTTCAAACAGGAAGATGGCTGCTGACGCTGTTTCAATCACAGTTGGTTCTCTGCAATTCGCAATGGCAAATCAGTTAGATTGAATTACGTTCTATCAAATATCTTCAGTAAAAATTGTACTTGGAGTGAAGTTTTGGGGAAAATCGCGAGAGAGAAAAGAGAATTGACATAGGTTAATATTAATAACAGGAAAATTACTCCTGCATATCGATTTTAGTCGTGCTTTTTATGTAAAATTTTATATGTCAACCATTACACATCTGAGATTTTCTATAACGTGATTCCACTTTTTTTTAAGTATAGTATGACAAGACGGATAAGACAAATAAATGAACTTTGTGACAAATCTTGATTGATTATTGAATCCATTGTATCTATTGTATTGTTTTTAGGGATCAATCTTATTAATTTATTATTTACTGTTCACGTTCACTATCATTTTTATGTACAAATGTAAACTAAATATGCTTTTAATCCTTGTACAAAATGGGTAAGAAGAATTTTCCACGGCAACAAATAAATATTATTAAAAGAATAAAAATAAATAAAAAAAACCTACGAAGATCCTCGTTGAATTGTCAGTTAAGTCTCTGTTGTTAAAAATATTTCATATTAAAATCCGTTTGATTTTTGTACGTGGGTTTTGCGTCTTGCATCTTACAAATATGTCAGAGAAATGCTCGATTTTTATTTGAGGATAGTATTAGAGCTTTTTTAACACGTCTTGAGTATTATTTATTATATATTTCTGAAAGAAATGGAAGGCTTTTAAGAATCGCACCAGTGGTGTACTGACGTCCGGTATTGTGCTTGTTCCAGGGCCGCCACAAGCGAAACGCCACCTTCCCGGGGGGACAAGCTGGCAGTTTACTGCAGAACGGCGCCACCATCAGAAGTAAGTCATCAATTAGACCATTTTGTATGCAAATATTATGATAAAATACTGACTCCTCTCAATCCCGACAGTTCGAGTCTAACAAGTCTACTGCATTGGTCTCTGTATTTGCAGACTCAATTTCGATATGGCCAGTTCATTGATTTATCTCTTATCTGTGACAAATAACTAAAATTAATATTATAAAATCATTTTCAAATCAAAAGTTACGAAGATTTCAAAAATTAAATATTTATATTTTGATTAATTTAATAATTTTAAAAGTTATCAGAGGCCAAGGGTTTCAATAAGAGAGGAATCTTATAGATTCTTAATAATTCCTCTCTTATTGAAGTCTTTGGGCACTGATAACATTGTTATCAATTATTTTATACGTCAAATTAATCAAGCAAATTTTAATTTCATTTTTTTAAATCTTCATATACACTTGAGATTTTTGATGAATTTATCTTTTTACGCTCATAATGGAACAATAAAAAATGGATCCTTATTTTATACTATGAAAAAAGTACATTTTTCAATTTCCACTGGACTTATTTTTACGTTTTTTTTATATCTCAATACATACGACGGTCAAAAACCTTGTAAATACTTAGACTTCCATATTTTTCTTCATCTATGTTGAGATGTCAAAAAATTAATTGAAATGGTAATTTTAAAAGTAGTTCATTTCTAATTAAAATTTCTATCTTAACAAGGATCTAAATATTCTCAATTATTAAAATTAATGACCTTTAACGGATTTTTATTTCTTTCAATCCGACGGGAGCGGTCATATTCGTACGATTGCGCGAATATATCATTAAAAAAATACTCCAATGATTTTACGAACGTTTCGATTAGTCTATAATTGAATGAAAAATGTGTTCAATTGTCCAGACGGCGCCGGCAACCTGTCTCGTCCCCGGCACAACAGCTGTCACGCGGGCGGCTGGGCGGCGCCCCCCCGGCCGCCCCCGGCGGAGGCCCCCGCCCCCGGCCCCCTGGTAGCCCTGCCGCCCCCGCCCACTCCGCCCCTGCCTACCCCGGAGCCGAAAGGTAGGTCTAGTTCCGTAGCGGACCTTTTGTTTATGATAGCCGTGAAAAGTTATCGTAATGATAAATCCGGATACATTATTTAGTACGAATATTTCCCTTAGAATGTCGGTTTGGTGGAGTGATTTTCTACGTGGTCGATATCGCCCTGCGGGCGATTGAAGTCGCTTGGGGGGCGATCGAAGTCGCTTGGGGGGTGATTTAGGATAAAGGGCAAACTTTGTGTACTATCTTCAACATACAAAAAACCAAATCCATAAAAATTTGTCAGAATAATCCACCATAATAAAATATTATTGTCATGTTTATTATTGAAAAATAAGGTAGCCAAGATTGTTTTAAAAAAAATCAAGTTAATAAAAATATACGTTTTAAATTAAACACACCCATTAAATATGTATCTTAATTTTATTTCCTATTTAGAAAAAAGAGTTCCAAAAAAGTAGTCATGTCAAATAATTTCGAAAAAGATCTTGAATCGGAATAATCGGCGGTGTGCATGAGAAAATAGTGGTGTGGCGTTCTGTTCTCTCTGCCTACCCCTGCGGGTAGCGACATAATGGTTGATTACTTTGTTTGCAAATAGCTCGGTAAAAAATGCTAATTAGTCATAAAACCGACATGAGAACTTCCAACTTTTTGGATTAGAATTTAGTTGAAGTGATGATATAAATTTACTATGACGATTAAGAACATTAACAGTATTTATTCGTTGTATGAAAAATAATTACTTGGTATTTTTAAGAAACTAATCAATTATCACACATGATTCAACCATATAAATATGATAAATACGTTCGTGACAAAAAGGTAAAAGATAATACCTTGATATAAATTCGTGGACTCTTGTTAACACGTTAACACCTGCATATTAGTCACAATGTTAATACCGATATTAATTCGTTTGAATAAACCACACAAAATGGATGTCAGAAGAACTATCGAATCTTTTAAATAATTTCGGTTATTTTTTACATGTCCGATAACATAATCGGCTTATTTTTGCGTTAATTCGAAATCATTTAATTCGACACTCGTTTAATTCGTTGTAAGGTACATAAGTACGCTCTTTCGACGCGTCTTATAATTCCAGTTTGGTCACGTAGTTCACCTGCGTAGGATAAGAATTTACTGCCATGTTTTTTTTATTAGCGTTGGCTATGTATTTGTTTTGAACTAATGCTGAAAAAACTAACTCAATTATCAACACTGAGAGCTATTCTCTATCAAGGTGACAGAGGTAATCAATTTCCTTTTTTCTAAATTACCCAGTGAATTCGTTTATTTCATTATGTCCGTCTTATCTTCTCCGTTTTTTTCTAAGGATTATTTTTGTCTCGTTTAATTAGAGTTAGTATACTAAATTATAGCTATTCTTACGTTCATTGTGTAAGAAATAGATAAACTAACAAAAAACACCAAGGTTCAGTGACTTCCAGTATCTTTTTTATTATTGTACAAGCGTTAAAAAATATAATTAAATGTTCTATGGTCATTCGGGAATGCTAGGAGTTGATTGTTGTTTTAATTGTGTAAATAAATTTGGTTTTGTTTTATCCTTTGTTTTATTGTATCGTGATGATTTATGTATTCAATTAAAATACTAGTTAAAGACCACTTTTAAGTTTATTAATGTAAAGTACGCCAATATACACATATTCTGTACAACTAGTTTCGTGAAATGCAGATGTTCCCATCCACATGTGAAAATACAAACGTATTGAGCATTTCAAAAAGTTAACAACATTTTGAGTGTTTCCAAATACTTCACAAATCTGGATTATCTCCAATGAAAGGAATTATTTATGATATTATTTTTTTGACATCTCAACATAGATCAGTCTGTCCAGACTTCCATATTCTTCTTCATCCATGTTGAGATATCAAAAAATAATATGATTTTAAAAAGTATGTAGATGGAAGTTTAACTTGTGAAACATGTAGTCTATAATAAAACTCAAGTGGTAAAAAACAAGTGTTTTCTTTAATCATTGTAGTATTTAAATAAATGTTTTTTCTTAGTATAATGTTTAGAATATTTAAAAAAAAAAACCGCAAAGCCCCTACTTTAAGAGGTCCGTCTGCAGGTAGAATAGTAAGGATAGGGAAGGCAAATGTAAAAAAAAACATCACAAACATCCAGAACAATTGAAAATTAATCTTTCTTGAATTTATGTCGCAATTGGCGGGAATCGAACCAGTGACGCCAGTTGTCGCAGTCGAGCGTCTACCCAACTACGCCGCGACGCCTGTCCATATATTAAATAATAAAACGTTCGTTGACACGTCTTCTTTCGTACTCCTAAATCATTATCTTCCTACTTGTTGACAAGCAAATTATACAGATCAATTATTTTAAGAACCAGTAAATCTTTTTTTTATGTATAGAATTATTTTTTATTTCTGGATCAACGGCTGGATTGTTTCCGATGTTCTCCATTAAACATAATGAGGTTCTGTTTATTATCCCGCAAAATGTTATATGAATGATACGGCGTCCAATTTGAGATCGTTAGGGCCCACGCCGCAGAGATTTAAGTGCGATATACCCATATCTCCCACGCCCTAATCGGCGAGTCAATTTTCAGTGTCACATTTCACTAGTCTTGGATCCATTGTATTCTGTGCGACTGCATTCGCGATGCAGCGAGACGAACTGTAATAATGACATACATTTATACTAGGGTAAACATCGCAGCGTTTATGGTTCCAGCCTTATTGCTTAATACGCGTAAGTAAAATTCCAAGTGCGGGCGGTCCCTAAAAGCGATTATTTGCAGTTTTCTGTTTATTATGAAACGAACCAACATAAAAGACACATAAAAATTATATTTATCATATCTTTCTGCCAAAGCTATCAATAATATCAGTAATATTATCCGGGGTATTTTGCTAAATTTTAAATTTTCGAGGAACAATCTACTTCCATATTCAATACCAACATGTTGATTGCATGTGTGTGTGTCACACTCACTCTGAGATTGTCTAGGTTCTCTCTCAGACTTAATTATATAACCTCCGATTGTACCTACATAGTATCTAAATGCTACGTTTTTTATCACATGTTTTATCATATTGGGCTATATAACATAATATGCTTTTATTATTAGAAAAGATAAAAAAATGACCTGTCCAAAAGTAAGTTTTAAGCAATTTATATGACTATGCATTCCGCATATTTTCAAACACCGTATCAAAGGTATAATATGGTATTGGAAAATGATGTGGAATGCATTGAAACACGTGTAACTTTAGATTTTAAGAAATAGAGGTATTTACCAAGTAAAACTTCAATTAAAAATCGATAGATATTACCACAATGTGACTGCCGAATCAATTCAATTTGTTTGATATTATTTCGTTCGGTAGTTACTAGGTACATGCATTTTAAATTTGACTATTTTGTTGCCATGTATCCATGTATTTTTACAAAATTTTCAGGAACGCCTTCATTCTCGGGTATTCTTGTGAAAATATATAATTTTATCGCAAGGCATCTCTCTGTATTTGTATTGCGTTAAGAATTTGGTTTATAACAGAATAGTAATCGATTCTATTGAAACGCTGTTTGATTTGTTTTATTTTTGCAGGAAATGCTTATCGTACAATTTACATGTTATTCAAATGACACTACCTTCTACACAATGATAGAAAATAGTTTCCACCTTTCTGAAATGACTTTATTCATTCGATGTATTTCTCTTATTGTCTACTTTTATGCCAAAGGCGAACGCAGGCAATTTATTTTTCAATACGATTTCACTTCAAACCAGTCTTCCGCGACATTTTTACGATAACGAGATCGATTCTTACGAATCGTGTAAAATTCATCAGAAAAATAATCATTATTTTAACTTTTATTTGAATTTCAGTCAGATTCCATCACTAGCCATTTAGATTTTGTTAAAAATTCAAAGCTCATAAACAATCTTTGCAATGCAATAAAGAAATTAGAATAATTTGGTTCAAAATCATGATATATTTGGTTTAGTATATTGCAATAGCGAAAGGGGAAATTTATTGTGTTGCATACATAACAATAACATTATAACTGTGAAATATTTTTTAAACTTTATTATTATTATTATTATTGCAGTTTTCGCAATCAGAAACCAATCTCAGTAAACAAGTAGATCATTTTGTATAATTATATTTTAAATGACGGTGGGTTCTGATCAAAATTGTTCCGTATATATTTTTAATGATATGCAAACGTGAAATTTTATTACAATACATAAAAAAATACAAAAAAATTATGTTTAATGGTGTAATCGAATATTTGTATGTGTTACGTGGTTGAATTATACTGAACACTTTTGATTTTAATTAAAAATGAAGGTTTTTCTTTTTATGTAATGACAATATGTCATTTCGCATTACGGAGAAATAATTATGTTTCCCATTTTAGACACCAAGAGATAATTATTTTATTTGAATTCCGTGCCATTTTTGGTCACATTACTTTTTTTTAAACAAGGTTAAGATAATTACAAATTACCTTTGTGATATTAATAATATTTGGCGTCGAATAAAACAGGGGTGGTATTATGCCAATGGAAAGACAATTAGTTAACTATGTATATTTATATTTTATTTTATATTTCACTTTCTGACAGTAACGATCAATAACTTGTTTTAAAATGGCATAGTCGTTTAAAATCACAAGTAAAGTTTTCTTAATTTTCACTATGTACCTAAAATATTTAACGAGTTAACTTTGCATTGAAATATACCACCTGTCCGTTATGAAACACGAGTTTATGATTTAAAAGTATTATTTAAAAAAAATGCGTAGAAAAACTAATCACTGTACACAGTTTTTTTAGTTAGACCATAAACAATACTAAGTCTTTTCCCAAAGAAAACATAAAGTATGAAATTTACGTTAAATACTTAAAAAACGGGAAAGAGAAACAGTTAGAAAGTCGCCTTTCATTTTAGTGTCTGTTTTAGAGAAATATTTTATTTTATGCTGATGAGGGTAGAATACAAGAGAAATCGATTTAAAATACAAATTATCTTAATCAATTTTTGATACAGAGGTACTAAAATTATACTGTCAGCGGAAACCTTTTAGAATCGCGCCAATTTACTTTATAAAATTAAATGTAAACATTATTTTTTTTACCTTTGTATATTTTCATAAAATAATACATGACATGTGTTGGAATTATCCTCTCAGTCCACACCTACGGAGACGCATGATTAGATATGAGTAGACAAAATACAAAATAAAGTAGGCCAACAAATCAATACCTTTCTCCTATTCGCTCCAGTGGCCGCACCACAAAACGCCTCTTCGACTGGTATTTATTTGTATTCCTATTTATTCACCTATATTTCCACCGGATCACGTGAAAGGTGAGCGTGTTGATTGCATCTCTGAAATATTAGTTTATTCGCATCTTGGTATTAATGATCAAATTACACCGCGTTGACTGTGCAATTTGAATCTTTGATACCAAGTCTGGATTTCTCATTAATACACATTGGTCGTTTGCGCCTATTATTTCGAGGGAGTTAAGGTCGAGATCTCAAACGTTCAAACTCAGACCGCAACCGGCCGCGCTATGGGTTAGACGTGCTTCGCGCATATATAATTTTTAGTTTATACTAGTATATTGGAATGTGCCATTTTTTAGAATAGAAATAATCGAATCCTACCTCTGTACATATAATCTTCTAGGTTTACGCAATACTTAAAAGTATTTTATTCTCTACCAACCAATCTTTGCCCTATATATTTATTTAAAAAAAAATCATTCATGATTACTTTTTTCATTCAATTTTAAGTTCAGCATTAACGCTGTTGGTGTGAATAAATACCCTTTTCGTTTTTTTTTCTTCTCATTTTTATTTAGTATAAGTAGATTTTTTCAAATTATTTTTTAACTTTACATTTCAATACATTTCAATACTTTACATTTGTCCGCCTCCGTAGTGTAATGGTCAGCACGCTCGGCTACCGTTCTGGAGGTCCCGGGTTCGATTCCCAAGGGGGGTAAAATAAATAGAAGTGATTTTTTCACTGTCATATTTATTCAATATTATCCTGGACTGGTACCTGAAGCGGAGGGCTGATCACCTTTCCTTCATGTGTAAACGATCAAGATAACACTGCATTTATATGACGCAGTGCCCTATGCACCATTGGGGTGCGGATAAGGGTTTTATTATTATTATATTATTTCAATAAATCTTTTCTTTTCGAAACCAGATATGTAAGAAAAACCATATGTGTATTTATTTCAATAAAAAAAACGTTGGTTTAAGAAAACAATTCAATTACGTTTAATGTTACCTGAGTTTAAAGAAAATTAAGTCTCGGACTATTGATTACTGGCCTTTAGGAGTCCCATTGAAGTAGAGGCATTCTCAAATAATTAAAAAGTCAAACGGGCCTGAGAAAGGGGGATTATGCTTGCGTGCCGAAATTCGGCGAATTATAATATATCATATTATTAATTCACTTATCACCTTCGACCCCAATATCCCACGTCTGCCGAGTCACGACTGCGTCTTGTGTGTGTGTTATTTATTATTTTCATTCCTACTTCGCATTAGGTAATATTTATTGAATATTTATTTCGTCATCGCCTCGGAATACGAAATACATTTTTTTCGTTTCACGGTGCGATTGTCTTAGGTCATTAAAGTACCGATTATCTCTGTTTTGTAATAATTACTATGGCAACACTTTGGTGTGTTGTGTTTATTTATTGTTCAAAGGTCCGAGGAGTTCTGGCTTGTGATATAAATTCTCATTTCGGTTGATCAGGTCTTTAAGAACAGTGTCCGTCGATGGTTACTTAACATTGGAAGGGACAAGGTGGAAAGTGAATTAATTAAAGTCCAGGTGTAATTATCACACTGAAAAACCTTAAAACATAAATAATTTTTGTATCTCCTGTATGTTATGTTTATAATCTAATCATTAAAAAAAATATATGTATATTAAAAATTTAAAAAAAAAATATATAAACTTTGTATTACCATGTTAGTATTCGGCTCAACACAGGCCATGCCTAAAGAGCCGTAATACGTATAATAAATGTGTATATGAAATGAATATGTATATTGAATGTATCTATGTATTATGAAAATAAATAAATAAATAAAAAAAAATATATATATTCATAGATAGTCACATTCAATACGCAACATTTTACCACCGTGGTCGTCGGCTTTAAATGGCAATATTGTTGTTTTGTTTAAATTACTGGTAATTATTTTTTTATGTTTTTTTTTCATAACCTAATAATTTTCGTACTTACATATCTCCGGTGCAAATTTGAAATGCTGTCAAGGACAAAAATCCGAAAATGAGTTTTAAATACCATCATATTCACTTTTTCTCTTTCGATCTGTGTAATCGAGATATTTCTTTGATAGCAACATGTTTCTTGATACGAATCTTTATTAATTTTTACTGTTTATTTTCAATTGTAAATCATCTATTTAAAAAATAAATGTAAGTAAAATTCAAATCTTGACGTGATTAAGTTGGAATGAACGTTGTTTTTATGATCTTACTTTATTTAATCTAAACAAAACCATGATTTCAATTATTTTTTTCATTTTACAACTAAACATTTTTGAGCGTCGATAAAAATATCATTATTTATGCGATTTTTAAATAATGAATATATTTATTAAATTTTTAATTTTTTTTCCTTCACCTAAATTATCAACATTTTGTCATTTACGCCAATAGCATTTTAATAAATTATTAATATTTACATAATCACTCTATATCCTGCGTTGGATAATACATACTATAATTATATAAAACTATCAAGCTGTTCAGATCATGATGGCGTTGTTAAATACTACAGTTACAAAATTATAGTTAATTTAAAGTAATTAATTAGCATTAGCTTGTCTATAAAATTACTCCGTTTAAACTACAAACCTCAAAACTAAAATGCGTTTCGAAAATCAAAATTATTTTTTACACTTATCTTTTCTCAATTTCGCTACTTTAGTCTAACGGTCTAATGAATTTTTACGTAGTTTCTATTGTGTTTTATTTGAAAACATATTCTAGTTTAAATTATACATGGAAAATAAACATACTTCCAATAAACCATGAAGTACTATTTCATTCATAATTGATTGAGGTATATTATGTAATTTAATTTAATGCAAATTGCGGAACCAGCGGCCGTAATATTCAATATACTGGTTTTCCAAATTTATTTCAAATTAGTTTTGAAACATTAAAAATTATCATAAATATTAAACTGTTTTTGCTAATTGTATAGTATATATTTTTAACTGGTGCATGAATTTATGTGTTTCGTGAACTATGGTTCATTCTCTAATCTATTATTTATTGTTTTTTTTGTTTTGTTTTTAATTTTATTTTATTTTTACCAAATTAACGAGTCTTGTATTATAACTTCGTGCATGACTACCAAAAGCGCTTCATCAGGACTGCGATTCCGGATATATATCCACGTGGATAAGTCATAGTATGAGCCCATTTTCCTAACCACCTGTGGATATGTTGACAAATCAGAATGACCAACTTTTATTGACGGGCATTTTACATGCGTAAACGTTATTTTAAAAATAAAACGTGACCTCTAATTATTTATTCACTGCTTTCAAAAGTGTATGTTTCATTCTTAGCGGGTATTGAGACACGCGAATATCGAAAATTCAAATGGAGGTACAATAGGCAAATATCTTATTTATCTAGCCATACCACCATAAAGAGTTCACGCATTCGTAGAAGCCTGGGTGTAACTGAGATCAATAGTAAGGTAGAGAAAAGGCAATTGAGATAGTATATGCACATATGACGCAGAGAACCTGAACATATTGTAAACCAAGCGATTGTCATGGATCTTCTTTCAAAGACATGTAGAGGAAGACCAAAAAAATCACGGATGCTACAGAAAGATAACATGATTCGATGGCAGGCCCTAGGTGACGTTGTATATGATAGAAGGACCTGAGGACGAAGAGAGCTGAACCCAATAGTCAACAAAGATGATTACTTGGGATGGATGGAGCCTAAAAGAAGAAGGTCGAGCCTTAGCACCCCGTTCCGATCCGAGACCATATAAGAAATCACGCTGTTAAGGAAACTCGCTTATTTTACGATTTAATTACGCGGATATATGTATATACATCCGGGAACACGTCCAGGAAGTGGTTGGTTAGCGTGGTGTAGGACCAAGGTATAAAAATTATGAAAGATTTGCTGACTCCACGAAGAGATGAAACGACTTAATATCGTTTGTTCTGATTGGTAGATGATACACGAGATTTAGTTAGTATCCCAAAACACAGGCGGCGTCTCATTCTGCCTTTGTCATGGCCCCATTCTGTTATAATTCCCGAGATTGCATCGCATTGCATTGTGAAGATCTATCTCGGTATAATGATACCTGATACCTGCAGGAGTGATGACGGCAATTTCATTGTTATCCCGTAATAGAGTTCTATAAATAACGGCCATTTCATAACGGCTAGCCTCCTCAGTGTACCAAACCTCGGCTGTTTATTAACTTTAACTGACAGGTAACTCGGTATATTTTTATTTATTAGTTTACTCTTCGTTCGAGTTCAACAGTAGTTTAAAGTACAATTACGTAACCCATCACGTACGTTAGCGTGTAATAATTGGACTATTTTTAGGATTTCAGAGAAATACGGTAAATCTTCGGATTAAGCTGGCGATATATTGCGAGAGCGAATTAGAAACACCAATTTAAAATGGTGAAGCCATTTAAAATAAGAAGGATACGTCAGGTTTTGATCGAAAGAAAAATAAATCACGTAAAAACATGATTATTAAATGATACATTTACCAGATTATCGTTGAAAATATTTGTTTAAAACTGAAATACTTATATATATTTTTAATTATGAATTTTACAAGTAAATTCGATATCAAAACCACCCCCTATTATTACCCATATAACTAGTCTGCGAAAATACTCAATCGATAATTTTAAAAAGTACTTTCAAATTATAAAATAATATTTTTATGTGATAAAATGTAAATGTACGTTTGGCTTTCGCCGACGGGCTGTGATTTTTTCTCTCGTTATGTATGTTTGTAGTTAGGCTCTTCACATAGATTGTTACAGCACGAAAGTAGCGATAGCATTCGGCCAAATATCCGTTCGCCCAAGTGTCTGATGGCGGAATGTCTGTCGTCCAAATGTCCGGCCTGGTACTCGTACAATAGCACAAAATGAGGCGCTCTGAATACGGCGCTAGATTGCTTGTGTTGCGTGTCAACCTTCGTCAGACACCACTATCCTGGACTGAGGAACGCCGGGAGCCCGCCAGGCCCCGCGGTCAGTCGGGCCCCTAATGGGGAATTAATACCGCCGTAATCATAATAATAATCAAACCGTCAAGAGAGCTTTTTTGATATCGCTATTCTCGCGCACTGAAATAATATTTTTTTAATAGGCGCAGATGAGAGAGTCGCTTACTCACGCACTGAGAACTAGTTTTTATTGCCCTTCAGATTATATGCATGTCCTTTTATAAAAAAATGCAGTATCTTTTTCTGTCGGCTGATGAGCGAATAATCTGGGAATTGATAGTTAAATAATTTCGCTTTCGCATACAAAGTGGACACGACCCATCCGTTATTAACTTAATTACTTTGTTTTTTTTTCTTCTCTCTATTAGTGTAAAAGCTTGGTTTATGTTCAGGATGTTTATAATTTGCTTAATGTATTTCCATGTATAATTTTCTGCAAAACAATGTATGTCTATCATTAAGTTTACAAATTGGCCTCAGTATTCTTGCTGAGCGAACCGACTTGATGTGAGAAATCTTCATTCTTATTTTAGCGACTACAACCGGTGGACTAAACTTGTAATATTAAGTCAATATTTTGAATACAGTATTTCATTTATTAATTTGTCTTTAGAAAAGTAATATATAATACGTTTTAGTGCAAAAAGTAAATGTTAAATTATTATTTACTTTTTAATGTACATATTTTCATCATTACGTCCCAATTTTTTTATTACCTACATTAAAAATTCTAAATTGTATTTTTTTCATGTAGAATGTATTCTTCAACGTACTCATATAGCCAATCATCTTCAATTCAATTTCATCTTCAACTAATCTTCAATTCCTGCATCCACCTCTTGTACCACTTTATTTGCTGTTCTTATATTTATTTTTATTTATGTAACTAAAAAGATGGTAGGATTAATTGTTTTTTTATTGAAAGTGTTAATTAAATCTATTCCTCTTGTAATTTCCCGTATAATTTATCATCTCCTACCGTAACGTAGTAAAGTAATATTTTTAATTACTCGTTTTCAGCTGCCGGTAATCGTCTTACAATATTGAAATTATTAATCAGTTTTCCCTTCAATTTTGTAATTTTAAGTTGAATTTTAGCGAAATATGATCAATCAACTCAGTTGTATTAAAACCTTTAACAACTTTGAAATTTTAAATAAAATCGTACTTTCGTCAGAGAATAAACCGAGAGAACATTTTTTAGATTGAAAATCTACATAAAAGTTTTTTAAAAAAGGTTGATTTTATTATTAAACTTAGTTCTCGTTTCGGACGGTCCAGCTCAATGCAACGAATTTTATACAAAGGATGCTGAATAACACTCCATTTTATTAAAAGCTATGACTGATAACACCTCTTAACAACAATAATATTGTACGTAATCATTATACATGATGTGACGATCTGAATAATGGGTGAGCACAGCATATATCAAATAATTAATGAAGTCACAACAATAAATCCAAATATACCGACGAGATTCAAATCGCGCAAGATTTATTGCGAAAATATAAGTGACAAGTTTAATGATCAGAAATTTAATTATATACTCATGAGCCTGATTTCCTGTTACGGCCTTGAGCACGTGAGCTTTAAGCGCTAGTTCATTAAACGTAACTTAATTATCCTCGAGCACTCGATAACTTGTTAACGATATAATAAATAATTACAAATCTAATAATAAGAATTTATTCTCATAGTTTTGCAATCATTGCTCCTTTTTCTGTCTACACTGTAGACACTGCAGATGAAGGCATTTAGATTTAAAATTTAATATAAAAATCTTTTCCTGATATCCTGGCCTTTTTGATTCCGAGAGTTTTTGACTAGATTTTCACTTATCCATTACACGAACTATAATTACTTTGAATTTAAAAATGTACATTTTATAAAATAATGTTAACGAGTAAATGGGCCGAAGATTAAGCATATCTCATCTAAGGAAAAACAGCGTATTTGATCGGAAAACTAATTATAGACGAGTACTTTCATTTATTTCTCGAAATTCTAATAATGTGTGTTTTGTTGCCAAGAAAAAAGTTTTACCCTAATTTTCTTCCTTATCACATTTCTCCTTATTTTCCCAATAATGTGGGGTAGGTAGATACTGCTATGTGCATATATATTTGTACATATATACATATATATGTTAATATATATATATATATATATATATATATATATATATATATATATATATATATATATATATATATATATATATATATATATATATATATATATATATATATATATATATATATATATATATATATATATATATATATATATATATATATATATATATTATATATATATATATATATATATATATATATATATATATATATATATATATATATATATATATATACATACAAAATATAAACACATATAGTATATAACGCACGCCACTGCATCAAGTTTGATCATGATAAGCGGTCGGACTAGACGTTGCTAGAATCACATTAGGGAATACAAAAAGGACCAATTTGAAAGTTCATTCAACTTCATTCATTAAATATAAAAATCGTAAGAATGACTTTAAACTGTCAAATTAAGACTTGAATAAAAGGGATATCGCCATATACTATTTTCATGTTTATTTCTTTTAACATATACTCGTCACTTACGAATCATTATTTATAAAATGAAACCCCAAAAATGTACAGGTGAATGAACATACTTCTTTTAAACCTATAATTTTATCTTTAATGTTATCGGTGTTGTAAATACGAACAAGTTACGAATGAACTTAAGCGAGAATTATAAAATATTTATCAGTTCAATCATTGTATACAGTATCACGATCATTGAGTATGTTATAATGTTGAAGTAAAGTAAAAATCTCGTCAACCTATAAATATAACCTCAAATGTATAAATAATATCTTTTTCTACTAGTACGATATCTGGATATTGCTACGAACAATTTGGAGTTTTTGATCAAAAGGTAGCAAGATCAATAGGGCGCGACGCAGAGAGCATGTAAACAGTCAGACCTTTCACTCTATGGGTATGTTTCTGCGACATCACACGACATGTGTGTGACCATAATGTTATGGATTGTTTTTATACTAGCCATGTTCACTGTCTTAAAATAAGTTCTTGGGAGTTGAAAACACCCATCACGTGGACTTTAGGGGACACGCAATCCTCTCGTCCGAAACGGATTTTGATAAAACTTATTTTATTTTACGGGAATGCGTTTGTTTCAGATAATTACCCCTCCAATTACCACTTATGTTCTTTGTTTACGACATATAAGTTTACTTCTTATGAATCCTGGTTTATTATCACACGGGCTTAAAAATCTACTATTCATTCAAATAGTTATGCATTCAAATTCAGCTAGTATAAAAATCAAAATAAACTAACCTTTGTTTTATTCAAGTTTTACTTAGTAAATACCAATATTTCTTAAAATCTATTATGACACGTGCTTCGATGCATTCCGCATCATTTTCAACGTCCCAAGGACCCAACTCCAAAATTTAGAATAGCCTCACATATGGTTTTTGAAAATGATGCAGAATGCATAAAAAAACGTGTCACAATCGATTTTAAGCAAAGATTTTCTGCAAAACAATGTATGTCTATCATTAAGTCTACAAATTGGGCACAGGATTCTTGCTGAGCGATCCGACTCGATGTGAGAAATCTTCATTCTTATTTTAGCGAAATACGTGTCACAATCGATTTTAAGAAATAGTGGTATTTACTTTGTAAAACATAAATGGATAGACTTTTCCTCAAAGTGACTGCCGAATGAATGAATGAAATTACCTTTTTTTTCATTGTGCAGTATTCTTTTTTTATTTTACTTTCACAGTAAATTATTTGGCATATAAATTTGAAAGATTATTGAACTCATAATTTATATTTGATTTATCCATTACCTTTTTGAAATGGAATTTTAGTCATATTAAATGGAACATATGTGTGCAGTGCAATGTATACTGAATAAATGGATGAAAAAAGTTTCAGTGATAAAATAGTTTATTATTTTTCGGTAATAATTGATCAAACAATATTTTTTAGAGTAAAATTTACAGGCTTTAACGATCTCTGCTACCTCTGCATCAAATTGCGTGAATTCATTTTAGATTCGTTTCGGGGTGTTTTAATTATGATGTACGTTATAAAAATTGTTGATTTATTGTCTCGATTCGATTTTAACATACGTCTTTCCTTGCAATATTCCATTAAGTCAATATCGGTGTGATTCCCCGAATCGACAAGGAAAAAATTCATCCAATGTTAACCACGTTTTTGTTTAGTAGAATACACGCCCGCCTTTGAAACCACGCTGAAAAACGGGATCAACGATATTTAACGATATCTTCATGTACCATATAATTGTGAGATTACTATAATTTGATCATATTGTAAGTTAAAATGTGGTAGGTTCCATAAAGGGTTAAAAAATTTACAAATATATATATAGATTTTAGATATAATCCATTTTATATATTGTATATTGAGTGCCAAATGAAAAATATTTTTTTTTACAAATTATCTATTTACATAGAAACGATGAATAGAAATACTACATACTACATCTTTTTCAAACACTTATCCGCACCCCAATGGCACATAGGGCACTGCATCATAAAAACACCGTGTTATCTTGATTGTTAACACACGAATGAAAGGTGATCAGCCTTCCGCTTCAGGTACCAGTCCAGGGAAATATTGAATAAATATTAGAGTGAAGAAATCATTTCTAATTATTTTACTCCCCCCCCTGGGAATCGAACTCGGGACTTCCAGAGCGGTAGCCGAGCGTGCTCACCATTACAATACGGAGGCGGACAAAAAGGCGGCGATGAATAAAAATTCTACTTCAAAAATATATTTAACAGTTCATGACTGGAAAAGTGTTGAAAAATATGTACAATAATAATATTTCATCGGTAGAGAAATTTCAATTGACGTATTGTTACGGGTACACAATATAAAATGATTACAGCCGATCGTGTTAGTTGAATCAAATGTCCGGTTGTCAATTGCGCGCGGGGTAGGCTCGCTAGTTGCTGTATGGTGGTATGCAGTTATGATTTACTATTGCGTCCGACTTTCCCCATAAATCTAGAGCCATCGGCCGCAAATCGTAGATTACTTTTGCTATCGAAATGTTCCCATCGCACCGCGCAAGCGCAATTCCGCTATGGTTTCACTTTCAGTTCCCCTTACATTCCGCCCTGTTGAGCTTGATACTTGCCGTCTGCGGATGGAGTTCACAATTGTTCGGAGATCAGCTGTGTTTTCGCGTTCAATTTGCAGATTTTAATTTACATTCCCAAGTTTTTTTGTTTGTTTTTCGATCTAGAAGTGCCCCGGTGTATGCAGTGAATAAAATAAGTATTTAGTTATTTCAGTTAGTCAGCTAGATCCGATTCCCTACTAGTACTTCTACTAATCCCTTTCACTGCCTACACCGGGGTACTCCTTAGAAAATTGGTAGTGGTTTTACACAAAGTGGACAATGGATGATAAGGAGAGTTTTTTTTATTACCATTCCACAAAGTTATCAATGCTTTTGATATACAAAATATGTTTTACAAGCATCTATTTATTTAGATTGGCAGTGACAGGGATATTGAAAGCTTTTAAATGTTAATTCACAGTTAAATCGGGATACAATTTTGTTTCACTTTTTCTGTAAATTTTAACTTGATGCATTAAAAAATGCTTTGGTTCTGTCGGGAAGCCTAGATGCTTCTGTATCAGATCTGGGAATGCAGTGGGACAGCTTTCAATGTTACTTCGTCTGATGTTATGTATTGGTTAACGGTGTATCGCCATATATTATAAGCTATTATGTGGCGCCTCAACATATCCGAATCAACGAAAAATCTAAATATGTTTAACTCGTTCGGAATGTTCAACTTCAAAATAAAGCAATTTATAATCCCCGAACATTCGTATAATGATTTCTCACACTGTGCCAGTTTCCTCACATCCACTGGGATTTACGTGACGTTTTCTATTATACGGCATCTTTATTATATCTTTTCCGAAACAAACTGCAGTCGAGTTATGTCTGCCGAGAAGACGCAATGAAAGCATCATCAATTTTTCTCTTGACAAGCGCTTTCTAGAAGGATTTTTATTTTCTTTGCGGCGTTCGCTCCGACCACGTTTCTCCGCCGCTCTTGAATGCCGGAGATAATTATTTATGCTTCGCTTATGATAATTTTATTTGTCTTCTAAGTCCGTCCCCCTTCCGAGGTGTTGGGTACTAATTACGCTCCAATGTGGAGCGACAAAGGGAAAAGAAAGCGAGCCGCGAGTGGAAGACCGTAATATGTTACATGCGTGTGAGGCGAGGAATGCATTCTGCGCAGTTGCATTCCTCCTGTCTGGTTTCGGATTTTAGTTCTATTCCTAGCATCGTCTTCTCTTTATTCTCTTCGCACTGCCTGTGGCTCACTGCACTCACCTTTACTTTACGATACACCCGGAATATTATTTTGCTGGCAATATCGTGTTATCATATAATCTTCTGTATTCAATAATGTAACTTCGTCACTCATTTCATTTGAATACTGTCTATAGTACCTTTATAATTTTTATTTTATTTTATTTGTTCGGGAATTGTACAGCTTTACATATAAAAAAGTATATTATAAAAAATAGTTTCATTAACAATAATAAACTTTGCATTACATTAACAAAAATAGTTATTTTAATAAAAATAAATCCAATTAAACAATTCCACATTTATGTTAAAAAAAACTATTAAAAAACATTCAGAAATTTAAAAAAAGGGTATGGGATAAAAAAATAAATTTTTCAGGAACGAGGAGGAATTTTTCAACGTTTATGGATTAAATTTGCTGATATATATATTTGTTTGAGTTTATTTTTGTTGGGATCCTTCGAACTCTACATTTATTTTCTCACATAGTACATCATCGCATCATCGATAGTATGTCGCAAGTCGCTTTGAATGAATGTCAGATTTAGGCCAGTGCCTCAGTACATTGTTATTTTGACTTGGAATACATTATATTGAACACCGTGGGAGAAGGTCGTAATTTATTCTCATCTAGCCGATTCATAAAAAAATAAATGCAAATTATTCTGCTTACGTCCTTGCACGTAGGAGTTCATCAAACGAACTCGCGTCACCCTTTTCGGTGTAATCTCTCTGCAGATCTAATATGTCGTTAATTTTCTACGGTTGATCTTTCTGCGTTAGGCAATATCATTTATTGGACGAAATTAGAAGGTAATCTATTTCTCCGCCGCAATAACTCTCGCTATTTAGGAAGCTCATCTATCACGGCCGTGACATTCGATGTGACAACGCTATACGTTTATTGCTTCGGGCTTCCAATGCAACTGACTTTCTGACTCGCTTCATCCATCATGCGTTGTGTCAGTTCTAATGACGCTGCTTTTTTTCTCGTTACGATTGAGTCGTTATTTTTTATATCTTCATAAAATATAAACTTCCAACTAATTCGAGTTAAATGCAGCGAGTTTATTTGAGGTATTAAAAATGAACGTAGCCTATTTTTCTACGACCTAATCATGAGCGGAGAAAAGTATTCAATGTTACTATTTTAATGCAATCAATCCCGCGGTGTAACCTAGGGTCGTGTGTGAAATAATAAAAGTCGTATTACAATATTGAGGTTATCGTTACGTTTTGGGCATGATTTCTATTGTGGCGTATGAATACCTACAATTTAACACTCCGGTTTTCATTCATCAGTCATAATTTAGCTTTTAATCGATATAGCTACGTGATCTTTTGTTAATCAGTTCGCGTACACGATTTTTATTCGACTTCATTTCTTAGCTAGTAAGTAGGTGGATATGTGTCCGGTACGTACGCGTATGTAGTATACGCCCAATTAATAATCAACGTTTCGAGACAATTCGTCATTGGCTCGACTTTTGTTTCGTAACATGGAGAATAGTTTTCTAGTTGCCTCCTGACGTACTACATTATTGTTGTAATTGATTTACGACAACTGCTTAGTTCATTACAATTTTAATATCTCTGAACTAAATTCTGACGGAGCTTTTCTTGGCTAGTAGCAGAGTCACACTTTGCCAACAAAAGGTAATATATTGACCCTAATTGCATATATTTGACTGGCTAGAAATATTAGGTCAAACGATAGTCAAGTAAGACAACTTTATATCGATCAATGTCGGTGCCAGGAGTGGGTGTTGTAATTACAATAAGATCGATCCGTCTCGGAGTTTAATTATTTTAAATTTAACTTGCCACATTCAAAATGTATCCTTGAATTTCAGGTCGTACAACTCGCGTCTTCAATTTTGTTGCTTTAATTTTAATTCTCGCAGACTCTTTTATAAGATTGATTATATGTTTGTACGTCTACAAAGGATGTATAAACGCGGGTGGGTTTTGTAGCATTAAAAAAGTCTAATGCCAGATCAATAATCAAACTAAAGTATTTTTAGGTATGTAACATACAGTGTGCTTCTGAAAGGATGATAATTTCCGACAGTAATATTTACCACTCAGCAGGTTGTTATTTTTGTCGAAAATTGCAAATTCGCTGCGCTTTCAAAATATCCACGACAAAAATGGTCTGATGATGTGGATATTTTCTGATAATGCCTTGTAAATAACTCGTATCGCTCACTCCTTTCAAGAACGTCTTAAATCAAAAATCGTCAATTTTCAGTTGTGCGTGTTTTCGGAATGCCCAGAAAATGTAGTATATCCCAGCAAAAGAGGCATATTTTAAACTAAATATTTACCCGCTACAGAGCAGAAAGTGTTGTTTTTGCATTTTGAGGAAAAGGTATTGTTTAATTATTTTTTTTTTAATACTAAATATTTTTCAAATGAAGAAAAAACCTTCAGGTTTTCCCTTAAAAGATCTGTTGCACAGTAAAAAGTTCAATTAGTGGCTTGATATTAATTTTTAATACATTTTATTATATTTTTAAACTTTAAATACGTTCTCCTAAAAAATCAAGTTTTTGATTTATGACGTTCTTGAAAGGAGTGAGCGGTTTATTAAAATAGCTGAGAATATTTTTTACAATCCAATACACAAGTTTTTTATTTATTTTTTAGTAGGATATATTATCCGATTTATTTTTATTATCTGATATAATTTAAACAAAAAATCCAATTTGAAATTAAATATCCATATTTTTTGCTCCATGCTGCTTATTAACTCATCTTATTTTTTTCTTCTCGTGAATTTAAGGCAACATAATATTACGAATTTGTTCAAATTTAAAAGTTAGATCGTAATGAATCGATTGTCTATTGAGGTTAATTCGGATATAAAGATTTAATACTTTCTTATCATTGCTTCATCTATGTTAAAACGTTGCCTACATGCATAATATAATTTACTAGTAAAAAAATCTCTCTTCTATTAAACATAACTAGTTGATTTTATCTTAAAAATAAATAATTATTCTCTCAGGCTGATTAATAATTTATGAAAATCGACATTAATGTACATCGTGCGACCTTTCGCTGAAATGTGGGACGAAGAAACAATTAATTCGTTTTTCATTTCAAACAAAAACTTTGCATATATACACTGGGTATTTTTTCAGACATTTGATTACTGTTAATGTTTCGAATATTTTTTTATTTAATTATGCATACACCACTCTTTGTAACAATTATAAAGAACCTCGATGCATCTTTCTACGACATTCTAACAAAATGGTTATTTACATTTTGCGTGTGTCCAAATACTTGTTCATAAATCTGGATTATCTCCAATTATAGGAGTTAGATTCCTTATTATTTTTTGACATCTCATCAAAGATGAAGAAGAATATGGTAGTCTGGGCATTTACGGGGCTGACGACCGTCATACGCTGGTTAAAGTGATTACTTTACACACGTGTAACATTCACCAATTCTACCCGTGATTGACAACCACACTATTCAAATTCTTGGAATTTGTATAGGTATATATGATCCAATTTCGAAACATTGTTCTTGAATTGCTAGAATTTCACAAGATACTTTTTATTGAGAAGAAACTCTTTCATTTGTATGTGAGGTCCATATTCTTCTTCATCTTTGTTGATATGTTAAAAAACAATATATAAAATAACTAAAGTGTTCGATTTAAAAATTAATACATTTAAAATAACTCGTGTAATTGGGGATAATTCAGATTTGTGAACAAGTATTTTGATACATTAAAAATGTTGTGCATACTTTATTTGTGTTTTAAAAGCTCCTGGGAGGCGCTGAACTAAAACAGTTTGGGAACCACTGCAATAATGGTAAAGTTGGTGCCAGGGTGGGTCTGTTATGTTGCCGGGAGCCCCTTTACTTAATTCCTCTTTAGTTATTTGATAGTTAGCAGTATGTCATTTTGACAGGCCGCCATTATCATAGCCGGGGATTGTAATTAAAACTAAGCTCCATGTTAACTCTGATTTGATCCTTCCATCTTGTTTATCGCCGTATAACTAACGCATTACCGTAGAACGGGGCTACTTGAACTTTGATGTGTTACTTAAACCCAGTAAAAAAAAACGTATTTGGTCTACAATAATGAACATATCGACATGATTCATTGTTTTCCTTGCAGGTGACACTTATTGTCACGATACTTCGATCGAGACCACGATCAAAATATTTTTTTGTACTGGGCTCAAATAACACATCGATGTTCAAGTAGCCCCGTTCTACGGTACGTGAACTAACATTTATCTCATTTTATATTTTAATGATATAAACGCATATATTGTGAAACTCTTTATTTTATTCACGAAAACGCATTTCATTATGATCTTCCCTTCGATTTTTTTCGGACATGTTTAAATCGCAAGGCTCATTAGCTTCTCTGTGTATAATATACCATTCTGTCCCTTACCCACACTCAATTGTGTAAAGGGCACTGCATCGTATTGACGCAGTGTTATCTTGATCGTTACTTACAAGATGATCACTCCTGTGATTCGGGGACCAGTCCAGGGTAATATTAAATAAATATTACAGCTTAAAATAACTAATACTTTTTATCGCCCCCCTTCTGGGAATCGTACCTGGGATCTCCAGCACGGTGGCTAAACATGCTTACCATTACACCATGGAGACAGACAAAAAAAGGCATCAGTTATATTTAATGTAGAGTCCTTTGAATCGCAAAATGAATATTAAGGAGATAAAATCGAAACCTCATCTCGTATATCGTAGTCATACAGGAGAAAGTGACCAAGTGCATTTCTTACAAAAGCGTGATCATTGACTATTTGATATCTTACTAGCTTATATTACCGTGGAAAAAAATCCCCAAGGGTTTTAAACTTGGTAGTATTATATATTGACATGTTAAAAATGACTAACTGCATTGATGTTTACTTTCTTGCCAGCCAAAAGTGACTTAAATGGCCCTCCTGAACATTTTACGTTTTGTTAGTTGGTCACTTTCTCCTGTACGACTACGATATAATAAGATCTATCATAAATTTATCTATAATGATAAACGTATCGATTATAGCTTAGTAAATGGTTTATTCTTTCTTTTATTTTATTACATATTTTTGGTTTTCCTGCTGTGCCCCCTTTCTATTATTTGAAAAAAAGAAGGACGTATAACATATTTATGCTTATTTATTTGTTTCTTTTTGTTTCAGTTTACACAGATCAGCCGGTGTCCTCGGCGTCTCCGCCCACTAGAGACAAGATAAATAGCGAAGACAAGGCTCGCTCCAGGAGGGGCGCAGCCCGGGCCAGGAGGACCCCCGCGTGGGGGGGCCCAGGCGACCAGCAAGAAGGTAGGATACTTTATTGCAAGACTTCTCCTACTGTTAAGAGACAATCTATTGATTGCTATTTTGCCTTGGTCTTTATTTGCACAAACTCTCAGACGTCTATTCCTGAACTAAGTCTCTTAGAAATCCATCCACGTAAGCAGTTCTGTGTATGGTAATATTTTTGGGTAATATATAAAAAAAAATAAACAACGTTATCGTAATATATCAAAAATAAAACTACGTTATCGGATTGAATTCTACTTTTATTTAAAAAACCCCTCATCTGCACCCAATGGTGCATAAGGCACTACATCATATAAACGCAGTGTTATCTTGATCATGACCACATGAAGGAAAGGTGATCAGCCCTCTGATTCAGGTACCAGTCCAGGGTAATATTGAATAAATAGTAGAGTGAAAAAATCACTTATTTTTATTTAAACCCCCCTGGGAATCGAACCCAGGACACTACGGGGGCTGACTTTTATATAAATATATACAGTGGTGTATATTGTGACGCGTTTCGTCTTATTAAGACATTATCAAACACATGATAATGTTTCTCATGACATCTGAAACTCATCTCTTAATAAGACGAAACGCGTCACAATATACATCATTGTATATATTTAAATAAAAGTAGAATTTAATCCAATAACCTTGTTTAATTTTAGGTATATTACCCAAATTCAAAATAGAATTCTACCAACTGTCTGCAGTTACAATACAGTTGTGTACTCGTAGTGTTCATATTCATTCGAAGCTGATAGTCTTTGTTTGGGTCACCTGTCCATCTTACGTTAGTTTTTCACTTGCATTAATCTTCTTCCTATCCGTAGACGCCACTTGATTACATATGATGTGTGTCACAAGTCCATCGCTTGTCTGTTACAAGTCTCGCTATAATAGTCCGGCATAGTCCTATTTTGATTTGAACTACTAGGATTACATCGGTCACCCCTATCATGGCTAAACTCATACATAATATATTTTTGAGTTCAAAAATAAAGATCATACGTCAAACGTTTGAGTAAGTTAATACTATTGGAATAGTCCCACCATATATCGCTCATTCCTTTCAACAACGTCATATATCAATTTTCTGTTGTGCATGTATTCGGAATACCCAGAAAATGTACTATATCCCAGCAAAAGCGGCATATTTTAAACTTAATATTTTTCCGCTACAGGGTAGAATGTGTTGTTTATGCATTTTGAAGAAAAGGTATTCTTTAAATATATTTTTTAAAGTATACTAAATATTTTTCAAAAGGAGAAAAAACATTCAGGTTCTACCTAAAAAGATCTGTTGGATAGTACAAAGTTCAATAAGTGGCTTGATATTTATTTTTAATACATTCTTTTATATTTTTATGTATTGCCTAGATGCAGATGAGATTTTATTTTTAATTTTTAATTTTTTTATTTTATTTATTATTATTATTTTTTTAAATAAAATTTTAAACAATTTCTTTACATTTCTTCTTATTACAATCTTATAATTTTAGCTGCGCTGAGCCTCTCCAAAAAAGAGACCGAGCTCTTGTGCTTGGAGAGGGACTTTTTTGTATTTTCAAATTTTAATAACGTCTTCTAATACAATTGTTTATTCGTCCGATCGAAAACTGATTCTATCAAGGGACTGTTTATATTCGCGATTGTACTAGGACGCATTGTTTAAAATCAATGAAAAAGTGATTTAGTTTGTCATTATCTTTATGAAGTATTTTCTGCCCATTACGACTTTCTACAATACATTTTTCTGCAATCATTCCTGACCTCCATAGTAAAATGATCTCATTATCTACGAACGATACGAATTTCTCCCAGTCTGCGACCGCATTGGGATAGCCATTAACTAAGTACTCTTTGAATACTTTCTGCTCTAAAAACTGAATTATTACCATTATGGTTGCTACAGTTTTGATGACTGCGTTTTAATACCGCGACAGTAAACGTTGCTTTCAGTTTTTTATTGCTACCTGATTATTAAAACAAAACATAAATCTACGCGCAATTAGCCCACTCTTTTAAGCAATTGTGCAATTCCGCAACTGCATGAGTATCCAATAATTTTATACCTGTTTTAAACGCAAAATATTGCAACGTAGTTTATTTCAAAATTGTCTGCAGATTAAACTACATCTCAATATCGTTTTGAGTAGGTTAACGATAATGTATTACCAAAATGACATTTTCAAGATAGAAATTCCAACTTATTGTATGATTTGAACTCTCCATCGACGCACTCGACATTAATAGATTTCGTTTTGATCGCATTAAAGTCCTTAGTTCGCATTGCGAATACAATACACAGATTGCAAATCAGCTTGTGTTTAAGTGTTGAAATATTTTGTCAGCCTAGTCAGGTCTTGAGCGTAAACTGTATCGATATATCTCAAATAATATCCCTCGTATATGAAGGCAAATACCTCGGTGCCAATAATATATTCCTACGTTATGAGTGTATAGTGCTCGTACCTTTGCATCGTGGTAAATTTGTAAATATTCAACTATACCTTTGTAAATGGCTAGATAAGATCCACGACGGAATTTTTAATTGTGTCGGATATCTACGATAATGTTGATTTTATTTCTAGATATAAAGTTTCTCGATATATTATCTATCAATGATTCTACAGCGGTATAATTTGTTTAAATGATATACAATACAGGCTATAAAGATCGTTAATTTATGTCTTCTTGTTGACTCTATAGCAAACTGATCATGCAAAGTGAACAGCGTATTGAACCCTGGTCGGTAAAGTAGTCACCTCCGCGATAATATCCTGTGTAATCTCAGGGGGTATCCCTCTATTATATTATTCTCGATTTATTTATTTTCTGTAGTCCACAAAGAGCGTCCTCGGGTACCTAACTAGTTTGTCAACTAGCACTTACTCGTATCCTTGTATGCGGAGATATTAAATAGTCCATAGGTGTGGTGCGCGCTGGGTAAATCATTATCTACGTACTGCGTTGATACCTTGCCAAGCGACTTTTCTGCCTTGGATCATAGGGTTTTTATTTATAAGCTGTATTTGTCTTCGGTTCTTTAACTCGTCGTGATTACTTTTTGACATCTCAACATAGATGAAGAAGAATATGAAAATCTAGGTATGTACAGGGCTTATATCCCGTCATAAGCCGGTTAAGTGATCACTAAGCACACGTGTAACTTTCACCATTCTATCCATAATTGACAACCACAATATTCTTTCAAAGACAACAGCTGAAGGCGTGTTGCAGGAGCCTGGGTGAGGACCTATCCGACATCGGATCCGTGTTAGTACATAAAGAACTCTCACGAGAGGTGATATCATACATGATACAAAATATTACAGTGAAAGATATTGGCACCATAAACCAAGCTAGGACACAAAATGCTAAACCCTCTTCAAGTGAAACGGAAGGCCTATTGACGACAGTCAACATTCCGGCTTCTCCTGAGGAGTTTTACATGGTTTTCTCCCAGCAATGAGCAAATGCTGAGAAGTTCCTGATTGGCGCACACTTGATTTTCCCTCCTGTTCCCAACACAGATTAAAATAAAACACGTATTTAGCTGGAAGAAACAAATATCCACTAATTGATATATAAACCTTAGCAAGGTAAATAATAAATGCAACTCCCATTAAAAAAAGCCACACTGCTCAAATTTTTGGAACTGCTACATATTTCATAAATTTCATGGGCATTTTGCGTGAACTGGAGCCATCTATGAATGGTTTGAGAAAGCTTTTAAGGATTATTCATTTGCAATTGATTTCTGAAGATGTTAGATATATGTATAATAGTATTTTGTGGTTGTTCTTTTCTATTTCTTTTCCGCGGTTTACCTAGGAGAGGCGGCCGCGTACCTCGGCGCGGCGTGAAGCAAACAATAATGAGTTGTTGCAGTCGTTACCGATATCTCTAAGGGAATCTGCCCGCGGGTGGGGGTGTTATCTCACGCGCCCGGCCACTGAGCTGACTAATAGGAGCCGAGATAGGCCGTCTCTTGACGAACATCTTCTGCATCTTTTAGTCTCCTGGCCTTGGTACCTTGTTCTCACCATCTTTGATATTTTCTATCTACTTTTTGGTATTTTATTTTTAATCGAAAAAACTTTTTAAAGGTTGATATCTGATTATACATGAAGATTTTATCATTTATTGGGATGGGAATATAAGAGTATGGATATCAACCGGCCTTACGATTTTTTTGAATTACCTAACGTCAATTACGTAACGAAATCTAGCTACGGCTTATGCAACGCCGCTTATCATGGCCCTACTTAGGCTTCAACTTTATAAATTTTGTAGCCTATACCTACTTATGAGTGGATTTACTCTTTACGTTTAAAGTTACTTATAATTCATGACTGAAATTTCTAAATTCTGTGTAAAATCCACCATTTTTAATTGACAATCACGTTACCCAAATTTCGAAAAGTTGTGTATAATCCTTTCAGCTTTTTAATGAAATCTTTATTGGTGACATCTATGTTTTTTCAATGAAATTCGTAAGTTATCAGATCCTTTTAGTTTATGCGTTCAAGATTGTTTGTCGAATTATTTCAGGTACTAGGATACGTGTATTAAAAAAAATATGGAGAAAATATAAATGATTAAAATTTGCTTTAAATCACTTGTTAGCAAAGTCGTCCGATTAGTTTTTATATATAACTTGATTTGTTAGCAATCTGAGAGATTTGTTATTATAACCATTTAATGTCAGTCGACATGCCACAGTAAT
Source organism: Brachycentrus maculatus (assembly GCF_059751285.1). Classification (NCBI taxonomy): domain Eukaryota; kingdom Metazoa; phylum Arthropoda; class Insecta; order Trichoptera; family Brachycentridae; genus Brachycentrus; species Brachycentrus maculatus. The sequence goes on from NW_028281097.1 coordinate 40,635, forward strand.
GGAATAAAAATGGAAAGTTGATAATGACTATGCAATGTGATTGATATCTCCAACAAATTATAGATTGTCAATTTGCTCCACGCACACAGATACTTAAAAACTTGTCGTTGAACCGCTTTCTGCTCAGGCTTACCTCTTTTCGTCACTGCGATAGAGTATCACAATAATCAAATGGCGTTGTGAGCCCTATTTAATAATAATACATTTGTATTATTATCCTTTCTATCAAATCTATGAGGCGAATGTGGTTGGTGATAGAAGCAGAGGAAGACTGAGGAAAACTTTAAAAACTTTTGAAATACTTGAAAATGGTCAGGTCAGGAGTCGGAATAGTCGGCGTGTATGCATGAGAAGATGTAGCAATGCGGAAGAGGTGAAAATTGTATGCAAAGACAAAAGATTGGTGTAGTGTTCTATTCTCTATGCCTACCCCTATGGGGAAGCGGCGTGATGGTTAGCTAGTTTAAATTCGGATACTTTATGTTATAAATTATCTTATTATAGTAAAATACTGCTCTAATGTGAATGAGTTATTGAAAGCTGTCCCACCGCATGCCCAGATTTGATACAGAAGCGTTTAGGCTTCCTGAAAAATCTGCTCTTGCAAAGCAATTTTTGTTTTGAATTAAGGTGCGAAATTTATTGAAAATGTGAAACAACATAAAATTTCATCCCGATTTTACTGTGAATTTACCTTTAAAAGCTACATTTAAAGCTACATTTACATTTAAAAGCTAATGTGAATGAATTGCGGAAAAGGAGATAGTGGAAAGTTTTTTTCTAAAGATCATCTCACTCTCACTATTTCTAACCGCTGGTGGAAGAGCATTCCACGCCATCGGTCCCACAACAGCAAAGACACGCTCGCCAAACTTAGTGCGCTGGTTGCGACCTGGTAAGATCACTTTGCCCATAGCAGTTGCTGTAGCCGATCGAAGCGTGAGACGTCTGCTATGACCGCGAAACTGCATTCTCTCTGTTATGGAAATTACTGGGGAAACAGCAAAAAAATGCATACGAACGACCAGTGTCATTCAGAGGCGGGTGGCATTCTCCCACAGCAATTGCGACGGCCGTCATCTCTCGCATCTCGACGCGTGACCCACTTCTCGGCCTCCGTCAGGCATCAGCTGTCGGCCCTTGGAGCACTTAGCGTGATGGCTATCGGACGAGAAATAAATACCAGTCGGTAATTGCGATGATCTCATTGTTTGTATTGGAACACGGCGCAGGAGAGCCGATCTGCATCGGAGCAGAGGAGTATCGATCACACGATGCGACTTCGTGCCTTGTCGTTGTGTTTATCATAAACTGTTTGAGTAGTTGCGAGTACTCGTACTTTTATGATACAAATCATGGCTAGATCAACACAGAGAACATCATAGGCTAAACCATTTTTAATAAGGTGTTTTTCTTTACAAAAAAGACCATTCTAAAGAGAGAGGAATAGGCCGGCCTCAGAAAAGATTGGCCGATGACATTGTCCCCGTCACGGGTAGTAAGTGGATTGAAAAATCCCAAACGATAGAAGTCTGGAAAAAAAATGAAGATGCTTACATCCAGCAGTGGAGAGACGGCTGACAAAGAAGAAGTTTTTCTTTAAATTATTTTATTAGTTGTTATACCAGGCTTTGGGTTATTTACCCTACGGATGATGTATTAATATATATCATAGGTGTCTCAACTTGATACAAAGGATCTATCGTTTTTAACCGAAAGAAGGTGGAAGCTGAGCATCCTAGGGGTTACGACCTGGTTTTAGTCTGTTGTCTTTCTGTGTCGTAGTTAGGACTTTGTGTTAGGGCTAGCTGACTAACTGAACTATCTAACTAACTATATACTAATCCCTTTCACTGCCGACACTGGGGCACTTCTACAAAGTCGATGATGGTTTTCTAAATTTGTATTTATTTAGATTGGCAGTGACATTAAAAGCTGCTGAATGTAAATTCACTATAAAATCTAGATACGATTTGACATTTTAAAATAATTTTCGCACTATTTTTTTTTTAAATGCAAGAGTAATCTGTTAGGAAGGCTTAGCTGATAGAGCTTCTGTATCAGATCCGGAAATGTTTTGGGACCTTTTAATGGTTCAAGTCAAGTGGCAATGTGGATATGTCCAATTAGTCACGATCAGGCGTCACGACGGTATCAGATCATAAAAGTGAGATTAATCCTCGAAGTCAGATTCTGATAAGCGACCCTTCCATAAATCGACTCGCTCGAGATTACTAGTAATTCTCTTACTCTCGGGCACTTGGTCATCTCGCCTTCGCCGCCGATGAGAGATCAATATGCGGCAGTGTCGCTCCGAGTAGCCACGCCATGCGAGTTGATTAACAGCTCTCAGCACTTGGTATTACTGAACCAGTTCGTTTCCCTTTCATCTCCCGCTGCATCTTGGTCCTGCCCCTCCCCGCCTCCCCGCGTGCCCTGCGGCCAGCAGTCTCGGGACCAAGTTATCGTCGGCTGAAGGCTAAGGGATGTACACTGTACGGGCAGCAATTATAATGGAACAATTATTGCAATCATCTATCTGCATGTCAGGATAGCGAATTATGGCGATTCGACAAATCACCGTCTCCTTTACTGTGTATCTTACCTAGATTATCATTGCCCATAAATATTCCGCGAAAATTATAGGAGTTATAAAATATACTTGTAAAATGAAATCTGGGTTTTCTTTTTATAAACTTCTGATGTAAAAACACATTATTTCCACTTCATTTCCAAATCATTCTTTAAAACACTGTTGCCCATCTGGAATCCATATACAGTATATCTTACAACCGTTTGTATACTTACATTGTAAAATATCCTTTAGGCATTTAAATTATGATTTAATTGAAAAAAAAATACTGCTTATATGTGGGCGGAATTATGCAAAAGAAGAAACTCTTTATTAGTGTTCAAGTGTAGTTCACTATCTCTCGATATGTCCGATGCTCCGATATCAAGTTCCTCGCCGGTACCACTCGTTTGCCTATAATTACCGATTAGCGCGGCTCGTGTCAGTTGGTCAAGTGTTTGAACACAACCCGATAATCAATAAAAGCTCCTTTAGTAAAAAATACATAAATATCCAATATTGATAACAAGCGACAGTTGGAAAGACTGTGTTGAACGTACTCGTACATTGCTCCGTATTTCAGCAGAGACTAGTCATTTCGCGGCTTACCATCTTTGTCTCCCAATCAATTAATCGCGAACGCCTCGCTGCGGAGACTCGTATCTCCATTTTGTCAATTATATTATTTAATGCATCAATAAAGCTGCCAATAATTTGCCTCTGTCGTGTGAACCCAGTTTACTCCCGTAATAAACGATCCCCGATCGGCAAAGTCCGCACTTTTAATGCGCGCGGTTCTTGATTACAGCTTCCGATCAGATTACACGACATTTATATGCTTATCACGTTAGCCGTACCATTAATATGGACGTCTCGAAGGGAATCGGATTAAATTTAAATCATTTTTGTAATAGCGAGTAATATCCATCGTGAAATTTAAATACTTTGCGCAGAGAAAAATACGGGTGTATGAATGAGCGCAACGAAAATAAGAGTGAATCGTGTATCCGCCGATATCCGAGTCGGAATATCGGAAGATAGCACAAGCGAATCGAATCTCGCTATAACGATTACCCGCGCTTGCGTTGCCCTCCGAGGTCGGCTGGAGGTGAGAGATTTAGCATCATTTCGCGATATTTATTGACCCTATCGAATCTTCCATAATCTGCCGGGAGAAGGTCGGGGGGCTGGCCGGCATATTTGTTATTAATAAGTTCCGTGGGATGCGTAATATTAATTACACGTGTATCTGCATATTGCATTCCCGTCCGCTATGCGCAGGGTTAGACGCGTGATTCTATTATAAGTTTATCCATTATCTGTAAACATCGTACAAGGGTCTTTTAAAATAATTAACGCTATTAAATCTCCGTACTTGATTATCTTTAGGGCGGGCTTTGAGGTATTACGAGTACCTCATACTTCCCACTTCAGCGATGTGTTATTTATGAAAGTTAACAAAATTAACTTTACATACAAATTGTTGTACGTGGTTGCTTGTTTTATTGGTTAATTTATGCTCGCGTACATTTATGCCCGAGGTTCATTCCCTCGCACATTACCTTATAGCTTCGGGTTTTCAAGAAGGCATTTGGAATATGTATTCGACATTTTTTTATGAAACGTTATTTCTCTCTCTCTCGATGTTTTGCCTTAAATATTCACACGAAATTAAACCTGCCAGGCCTTACCTGCAAGATTTGTATTTTTTTAGAAATTCTTGTATGTATTTGTATCTGTAAATATCAAAAAGTATTTAAAATTAATTGTAAATAATAATTCAACTAATTGTTCATTTTTAGTAATTCGCGTCTTCATACTTTTATACATTTGGACAGCCAATGTCTCCCGATGTATGTATCCTCGAACTAAATTCCATCAAAATAATATACCTACATATGTAGTTACTAGACAATATTACAGGTTTTATTCTGGGGTTAAATTTAATTTGTAAAAGCTTGAATTTGAATTGCAAATCGTAATTATAATGTATGATACATAAATAGGTGTTGATTGGTGCTAAATTGGGGCAGAAGGAACCTCTCGAGGCCTTCATAGCGTCATCCATATAAGGCTTCTCAGGACCAGCTGACCTTGCGTCTACTGAGACAAGGGAAGTTCTTATGGGCTAATGACGCCATGTTACACACAATATTCCGAGTTGTGACTGGTGATACAAATTAAAGGGTATAATTTTGGTATTTAAAGTAATCGCTTACTTCCTTTGGCGATTGGAAAAATTGTGATTTCTTTCTGTCGAATAAATTTGGTGACAATTTGCTGTATTCGTTACAATTATTAAATTATTTTTAATCAGTTATATCATCACTGAATTAAAGGCTAATCAATTCACACGTTATTACCATAACCAGTTATCAATAATTGAAAATTGCGAATTTTATTACTCGGTAGATATATTGAATAGCTTATTTTTATTAGGAATATTTTACAACTAGAATTTTTTGTTATAAATGGGAATCTGGATGTTTTGATCTGTAAATTAAGAAGAAAACATCTTATTCACAAGAATATGTCAAGGTTGTGTGAAATTGGCTCGTCCTCGGAGTTTTTACTGACGAGAAGCGCATCCTCCGATTGGCAGATATATTTTCAACATAACTATCACTATTTTGAGTATAACAAACATTTTCGTGCGTTGGTTTGTTTGACAGTGACTTCATCTTTATTGGATGCATCCGACAATGCAAGGGCGATAAAAAAAAACCAATATTTTAACCATTTCCACTCTGATAATTTTTTCTCATAACTGATCAGCTGCTCCGATAAAAAAAATGCGACGTTTTTCTACCAATAATATAAATATTTTGGCTACCTAATTTTGGGACACTGTCTGGCAATTTGTATGACCATGTTAATTAAAATTAACTGTATTTATCTGAAATATTTTTTGGTAGAATATACTTGGGTGATAGAGAAATCAGTGATTAAAGTTATACCCGCGCCGGGCCAGACATTGTGGCCCACGGAGCTGCCTACTAGAATCATACGGGCCAGAATGTCTAGCCTACAGAGTAGTAAGAGTAAAAAAAAAATATATTTTCTATTTTTCATTAAAAATTAGTTAAATTTGTTTATTTGTGAATATTATTGACGTATCGGAAGTTTAAAAATGCGCACGGTGCGACAAAACCTCCCTGCTGCACCGCCAAAATATACTAGCATCATCGTCGGTATATCGACGGACCGCGCTTACCAGAATCGATATATAGATCCTCAGCATTCTAACGATTAATCGGCTGACCGTTGTTACATAATAACTCTTCTTCGAAGGGTACACAAATAAATTGAACGTTATACAGGTGTAAACGATATTTTATCAGATTTATCTCGAATACAAACGCTGATCAATCGGCAGGACCCATCCGCGAACCTGTTCCTCTAATAAGCTGTGGTCTTTCCATTAGCCGGTTTGAACTTTCGGTATTAGGTCAGGCGTACCGCTAATGCACAAATGTATTAGGATCCTGTACATCGTAACGCCATAAATCATAAAGGCAATCGCGGAGCTTATTTGATAAAATCTTTTCCCGTTCCATATTGCGCCTTTGTAAGAATGCAATTATTCGATATGCGGATAAACATCGCGATGCCCTTTCTTACAAAGTATTATAGTTACTCACCTTATATACTGTACTATCAGTCCCGCAATGTAAAATGAAGATTTCTGCAATCACTAACTAACCGTCACGCTGCTTACCCGCAGGGATAGGCAGAGAGAATAGAATGCCACACCAAGCTGTCTTTGCAAACGATCTCCGACCCTTCGACATTCTTGCATCTCCTCATACTCACCCGCCAATTATTCTGACTCCTGACCTGACCACTTTCAAATATTTGCTATACTTGATAACACTACTTCGATGCGATTCAGTGCCCTATGCACCGTTGGATTCGGATAAGTGTTGGAAGAATATGAAGTGTGGGGATTTACAGGGCTTAAGACTTGTTGTTGACTGGTATATCTGATATACTGTAAAACATTCACCATTCTACCCATGATTGACAACCACCGAACTCAAATTTCATATTAAAAAACTGGTCAAAAAATAAGTGTTATAATTGAAAGTGATTCATCCATCTCATATGTAGTATGTAAAATAACTCGAAAAAAATATCTCATACACATCACGAAGGTTTTCTACAAATAAATACTTACTTATTTCAACTATTGATGTCACCGACATGTTTTCAATTGGAGCATAAATACAATTTCCGAAAGTTTGGTAATGTGTTTTTCAAGTGATAATCCAAACCTGCCAATGATAGGTTCTAAGCTCTAAGCCCTACAAATTCCCATACTTAATCTTCATCTGTATTAAGATATCAATAATAAAATCTTGAGATGAATAAATATATCTGAAAATTATTTTCTTGCGCCTTTTACCACCCGTGAGTGGAATATCATCAAGTACTATCAATCTGATCGTGCTATCATCCGTGTGATTAATTTCACGACCACATTTACCTTCAGTGCTTACAAGTTGAGATGTAGTTTCATGTCCACACCTTTCACACATCATTTGACTTATCGATCGACGGTTTGGTTTTGCTACATGAATACGCGATCTTGTAGATGTAGACGACAGGGGTTATGGTATAGTTGGAGGTCGTTCGTCGGCGACATCCATTAAGTTAATAATCTTTGACCAAAATGGCAGGTGACACGGTTGTCGTATTTACGTATTATTTACGACATTTTTATATCCTGTGTCGCACGACGTCCGGTCAACGATCCTCAATGTTTTTTTTTCACAACGTTTAGCGTGTGTTCCTAAATGTTCACAAATCTGGGTTTTCTCAATTTAAAAGTTATTTTTACATTTTTTGACATCTCGACATACATGACGAAAATATAGATGTCTGGGTACTTATAGGGCAGGTTATAACCTGTCATAAAGATTGGTTAAGTGATCTTTTTACACACGTGCAACATTCACCATTCTACCCATTATTGACAACCGCACCACTAATCTTTTTTAGAACTCCTAGATATATGATCAATCTCATGACACAATACATCGCTCACTCCTTTCAAGAACGTCATAAAATAAAAATAAAACTTGATTTTTCAGGAGAACGTTTTTAAAGTTTAAAAATGTAACACAATGTATTTAAAATAAATATCGAGCCACTTATTGAAATTTTTACTGTGCAACAGATCTTTTTAGGTAAAACCTGAAGGTTTTTTTCTCCATTTGAAAAATATTTAATTTATTAAAAGAAAAAACAATAGATTTTCTTCAAAATGCAAAAACAACATTTTCTGCCCTGTAGGGGGTAAATATTAATTAAAAAATATGCTTCATTTGCTGGGATATAGTACATTTTCTGGGCATTCCAAAAACATGCACAACTGGAAATTTACGATTTTTGATTTATGACGTTCGTGAAAGGAGTAAGCGATATGAGTTCACAACAGAAGCTTTCTCAATCTGACATAGATGGCTGTTGTGAACTCATGTAAACTGTATAATGAGATTGATCTAGGAGTTCCAAAAAATTGAGTAGTGTGGTTGTCAATCGTTTGTAGAATGGTGAATTTTGCACGTATGTAAAGTGATTTGTGTGAAGTGAAGTCTAATAACAGATTAAAGGGTATGTGCTTAGTAAAAAATTTCCCAATCCAACATAGATGGCTGTTGTGAACTCATATGTACTGTGTCATGAGATTGATCATATATCAAGGAGCTCCAAAAAATCTAAGTAGTGTGGTTGTCAATCATGCGTAGAGTGGTAAATGTTGCACGTGTGTAAAGTGATCATTTCACCAGCCTTCGACAGGTTATGAGCCCTGTTAATACCCAGATCCTATTTCTTCCTATTCTTCTTCATATACATATGTTTAGATGTCAATAAAAAAGTTTTTTTTTTATTGATTCAAACACACAATGCTCTCAACCTTTCCCCTAAGGTTTGAATCGAATATATTGTTTATGATCTTTTTCGGTCATGAATATCTGATACTTAATGAATGAATCTGAAATCTTGAAAGTACCTTTACTTTCAAGTTTTAACCACATTCGCGATTCTTTTAGTTCGAACGCAATTATTCTCATCTCTCGTGGTACAAGTCAGTTTCTAATGCTGACGAGTGTCGGCTTAATCGGAGGCGATTTATCATGGGCGGAGATAAAACTACCTAGATAGTGATTTTCAGCGAATCTGGACACAGCCAGTACGATATAATATATTCTAATTTCTGAGGAGGAATAAATCACACATGGCTCGGATAAGAAATCGCCGACTGGAAATCACGGCTTTGTAATTATTGTTTCTCTCTGTCAGCGCTTTGACGAGTATCGGGTTTGATGTATGGCGAGTTCCTACCGACGGGCGACCGATGCGAAGTGAAATCCTTCACCTATCAAAGGGTTTCACTTTCGTCTCGCATAGCTATAGAAAGTACATTCCCATTCTTCGCGAGACCTGTCACTCACGCTTTGAAAAATCGTGCAGTTTTCATTTTAAGACCTACTTGCGGCCGAGTATGGAGTGCATCTTGGAAAACCCTCACGAGTGAAACAATGAATTCCTTTTTGCAGGGATCGTCCATCACGCGGATCCCGCGTTAGATTTATAGTCCTGCGTGGTGCGTGGTTACAGTTTTGAGGGATGTGATATGGCCGGTGTGGTGCTAATAATGATATCCCCAGAGCCTTTGGCTGTTTCATTTTTTGCTGGGTTGAAAAATGGGGGATGTTAAGATTCATCTTCAGATATCCTAATTGGCTAAAACCTTCAAATTGAGTGATTATTTCAATGGGGTTAACTGAACTCGCATCTGTGATGTTACGGTCCCATTAAAGGGGTAAGGGAATACTAACAATCATACTAACGTTAAGGGACCTTGGTTTCTCGATGCTCCGAACTTCCAGAGTCTTGTCCTACCCTCATCAGGTTGAACTTTAGGTTTAGGAAATTCTTGGTAGGGTCGCTTTATTACCTTAGGTTGTTCGGTATTCCTCCTTGGGAATTTGGATTTGGGGGTGGGTATAGAGCGCGCGAGCTTTGCCTGTCGGTGCGGGAGGTTTCTTAATGGGGCTGGGGTCCCTTAGTAGGGTTACTGTTACCGCTGTCACCCTGGGTATTAAAACATGGTGGTGGATTGTACACACTACTTAGTATTAACTTGAAAGCCCGCTGACAGTGATAGGGACATTGAAATATTTTCAATCTTCGACTGCGAAACACTTTGCATGACTGATTAAATATGTCCGAATGTCCAAATGGAAACCAAAAGTTTCTATACCAGACCTGGGAATGTGGCGGGAGCTTTCGGGATCCTGCGAGCATAAAATGTTGCATTAATTTTTTGGCCATCTCGACGCGAAATTTGCAAACGGGTTCGTGGATGAAATACGACGCTAATTGTCCCTACGTGGCCGGGCTCCCATACCGAGACCTGTTATTGGGGAATAATTCCTCGCCCGGCCAGAGAGCCGCTCGTTTGTTTTTGGGAAAGTAAAAAGACAAAGACCTTCGGATTAGTAATGCACCGGCCGCGGCTGCAATTTGCCAACCAAATTGCCAGGGTTCGTGACTCCGCGCGGACCACTAACTTTAATAATTATTATGTAGGTTCGTTTATATTTGGCTGTTGCATACTTTCGTTCCGACTGGCGCGCTGGTTTTGGACAATTTGTACTTTTGTTACCGAGGTCTTGTTAACGGGGCACGACCGGGTACAGCGGGTGATGTGGAAAATATGCATTTGTTAAGGTCCAACATACGAAATTAAACTTAGGTAACATTTGACGTAATAGAATTTCCTGCTTAAAATACCGTTTTTGTGTTGAAAAAATAAGTTTTTTTTCGACATAAATATACGATTTTGAAAAGAACTCATTACCTCTCAATAACTCTTTTCTTTTCAAACCCGCATTTTTATTTCGAAGAAAAACTTATTTATTCAATACAGAAATGGTTTTTTAAGCAACAAATTCCATTACCTCAAATCGTGGATGTACTGGCAAAAAACGTTAACTCGAAAATATGAAATTTTGACTTCAAGATGCACATTATAAAGTTTTCAACGTTCTATAAAGTGGAAAAATACATAAAGTCGTTTAAAATATCATGTTAATGTGGTTTTAAAAGTAAATTCAACTTTGAGTTTAATAGCGGCTATTTTATTCAGGCTAAAAGCTGAAAGTAACAGGGATTATTGAAACAGGAATTTTAGGGTTAACGTTTTTTGCCAGTATACCCACGATATGTTACCTAGGTTTAAAGAAAATTGAGTTTTATTTCTCAAAATAATATATCACTATGATCCACAAAGTTAATGCTTTCATTATTCAAAATAAAATCAAGAAATGATTTATCGTATATTGGGGCCTTAATGTTTATTTTTTTAATGCATCGCAACCGTTTTTTTCTGTTCGTCAAAATTACCATAGCAAAAATCAATATGTATTTTTCAATTTATTTTTTTTTTCTAGAAGGAGCAGAGTCGGCTCAGCATCGGATCCTGTTGGAGGAATACGAGTCCAACTCCAAGCGCGAGGAGAAGCTGAAGGATATCGCCCTCTCCCTCACGCGCCCCCGAGAGCGGGGCGCCCCCTCCCCGCCGGCCCCCGACCCGCCCACCAGGGAAGCCGCCCCAGCGGACCCGCCCGCCACGGACGAGGGCGGCATGCCGGACAAATATGTGAGTTGGCAATCATCGCTTTGGCAGTAATCTGAGACTCGTCATCTCATTTTCAACTTACTTCAGCCTTTTTCTTGTGTCCAGTATTGAACAAAGGCCTCCCTCTTGGACTTCCACAGTTCTCTGTTGGACGCGACTCTCTTTCTGTGCAGGCCTGTCACTTTTTTGATGTCATCGGACCATCTTGTCTGGGGCCTACCCACGCTTCTGCGTCCTGTTCTAAGCCTTCAGTCAAGCATCTTTTTCGTCTTATTTTTTTATAATTTTCATCGTTTTCAACCCGCCTTTCTTATTATTGATTCTTTGCAATTTGTTATCTTCTTCTTCTTTGTCAGCCGTCTCTCCGTTGCTGGATGTAGGCCTGTTCCATTTTTTTCCAGATTTATTTCTTTTGGGCTTTTTCAATACACTTACTACCCATGACGGAGACAATGTCATCTGCCCATCTTTTCTGAGGCCAGCCTATTGTTTTCTTCATATCCCATGGTCTCCCTTCGCTGATGTTCTGAGTTCATCGCTTCTTCCAGGTCCGCGGTGATCCGGACGGATGTGTGCGCGGCGCCGCTGCGCGCGTGGAGCTGCCAGCCGAAGGTTTGCTCAACATGCGCAAGGGATGGCTCCTCCGCCAGCTAGGAACCGGCACCACCCCCGCTCGCCACTGGTTCGTGTTGCGCGGAGCGGCGCTTCTCTACTACAGGGATCCCAGTGCCGAAGACTGCGGTATAATGGATGGAGTGATCGACCTCAATGGAGTGGCTTCCATCACGGAAAAGCCACCATCCAAGACCTATGGCTTTGTGATAAAGGTAAGGATTCGTTCGTCTTTTTAAGTTGTAATTTCTATGTAATATCAAGGTAGCTTAACCATTCTTTTGTATTGTTTCAGACATGGGATAATCGTTCGTACACCTTATCTGCCTTGACAGCTGGTATACGCGCCAACTGGATGTCGGCAATTCGACGAACTGCCGGATTGCCCGATCCAACATCGATTGATTGCTCAGACAAGATGTATCCCGAAAAACATACCATCAATTTGGAAATACAGGACAGTGTTGAAAGTTCCGAATCCATGATTCCTTCGGTTCCAGTTACGCCTATCGCACCGATGACTCCGCGATCTATGATGTTTTCTTCTGATGAGGAGTACAGAACGGCTTCAGAAGGTGGACGTAGAGATAGCGTAGACTGGGGCGACTCTGTTTCGCAACTCCCACCATCTCCTATTTTGAACCGCAATCCTATTTCCCGTGTCAAAGATAAAGTCAGATCTCGGAACATAATTCAAAACTCTTCAATATCATCTTCTCCGCAGTCTGACGATACTACTCCTTCGGATATCGATGAACCCGATAACCTTCAAGACAGATCATTTAGAGAAATTTTAGATCCATACGCTCCTATTGTTATCGATAAAATAAGAAAGGAAGACATTATAAAGCCGTTAAAAACCACATACATATCTACTATTGATAAACAGGCAATCGAAATAGATGACCTCCGAAAAAAGTTAAAGATTGCGCAACACGATGTTAATATTGCAGAAAAGGAGTTAAAACGTTTAAGACAAATTAAGTCTGAATCTGTTCTTAGGGAAAAGAAAATCGATGAATTATTAGCTACACTTCAGCATACTGAAGATGAACTAAACAGGAGAACGAAGGAAGCCGAAAATCTAGAAGCTTTGAAGAAAATGTATAATGAAGATAAAAGTTTGTGGGAGAGTAAATTTACAGAAACGGAAGCGTTTTTAAGAGAATCAACGGAACATTGTGTACTATTAAACAGGCAATTAGAAAATGGACAGCAGACAATTGAACAACTACAAGCTGAACTTTCTCAATTGAATGATAGGCTCACTCGTGGAGCTGAAGAAAATGAAATGTTGTACATGAAGATAAGGGATATCGAAGGTCGGGCTAGTAGTTTATCAATTATCCGCGGGAAGGGGAGAAGTGTCGAATCCTTAAGTGAATTAGCGAACATAGATTTAGAGCAAGAATTAGAATCTATGGATAAAGATAGAATAATCGAAGAGTATGATGAGTTGAGATGCAGGTTTGAAAAGGCCATCCATGAAATAAGGGCAATGAAGCGAGAACTGAGGGAGTCTCACAATTTGTATGATGAATTAGAACTCACAAATCATAGTTTACAAAGAGATATCCAAATTAGTGAAGAAAACAATCAATCGCAGATTTCCATGATGGCCGCTAGAATACAAGATCTTACGCTCAAATTGTCTCTGTCAGATAAACAAGTTAGAGCTCTCAAACATAAACTTCAAAAGTCAGAATCTAGGGATAAGAGAAGGAGTTTGTCTTTGAAGGGAAAGGATTCGTTTTCGATCGGTAAAGAAGTTGAAGACAAATTAGTGGAGTTAGAAAATAAAATTTCACTTTTGGAAGGAGGTAATGCTTTATCGAGTTCGCCACCGGTCATCCAACCACCGTCTAAACCTCCGTCACCCACAAAAGAGAAATCTCCATCTTCCGAAAAGGACCGTGATAGTAAAGCTCTCAAACGGTTGAATGCCCGCTTAAGGAGAAAATCATTAGACAGTGCTACGAGTTCTGAACCGATGAAAATGCTAATCCGGCTCAGTTCACTAGAAACCAAAGTGGGTAATGCTCTTGAAAATAAACGTGATTTTGCAGTATCGTGTGAATCATTGAGTCATATTGCTAACGATATCACCAGTGCCGATAACTCGGAAAGCCATTCGAGTTCACCGCATAGGCATTTATTAGACAGGCTACAGAGCCTCGAAAATGTTGTCATATCTTCGAGAAATAAAGTCAACGAATGCATCTGTCAAGTAAGTGCTATTAGGTCGTCCCGGAACCGGCGTTCTCCTTCACCGATCCTAGATAAAACATACAGTATGAAAACAATAGAGCGTTGTCTCACCGATGTGAGCAAAAAGTTGCAAGATTGCACTGATAAGTGTGTTTTACCATTCGAAAGTATCTATGAAGGTGGAGATATAAATGATTCTGTAATAAATGTTGTTCGTCAACTAGAGTTACAATTGAGAGCGAAGCTGTTAGACATTAATAAAAGGAAGTGTACAATATTGGAAACTGGGGAATTCAATCAAAGAAGAAATTTAGAATTTCTTGCGGAAAAATTAGCCTACGAAGCAGTATTAATAAGCAGAATTAACGATGCAGTTACAGGTCTCAATGGAGAAGGTTTAATCAAAGGATTAATAAAATCAGAAGTTGAAGAAACTAGTCAATTGGTCACATCCCTTCAATCTAAGTTAAACGGTACTCATGTTAAACGTCAAACGAAATGTAAAACATCAATGGACTATCTAGCGAAAATATTATCGCGGAAAATTAATTTAATCAGTAATGGAACAATCGACAAGTGCGTTAACTCTACTCAAAATGCTTTAAAGAATAAAGAACTAGAATTACTTAAAGCGTTGCAGAAGGAAATAACAGTATCGGTTAACCAGTATAAATCTGAAAAAATGATGGAACTTACCAAAGCCTTAATAATAGAAGCTCTCAATTGTCAGTCCGAAAGCGATGCAAATTTTGAGCAACAGAGAACCAATTTAGAAAACATAAGAATTCAAGAAGCTTGGAACAAAGCGCAAGACATTGTAAATAACGAACTTATCAATTCTGAAATTTCCCATGTGATGACGAGATGTGCGCAATACTACGCCACGCAGATGGATGCTGAGAAAACGACAAGATTTACTTTAGTAGCCAGCCAGCAAGCGGTGCTGGAAAGATGGTTTCAAGTAGCCCATGAACAACTTTCTATTGAAATGAAGAAAGCCATTGAAGATATAACTAGTCATTATCAAGAGTGTTTAACCAGCGTAAGATTAAGATCACCAATTAACGAAGATAGAACTGCAGTCGATAGTCGCCAATTGCTGTATCAACTTGCGGATGTAATCGCTCATAAAGTTTTGATCGATGCTAAAATTTTTGTTTGTTCCGGGGGCTATGAGAGTAATCCCTCTTCGGACATCTCCAATATCCAAAATATGTTCTCTAACGGAGTGCAAGAAGAAAGCGGGGTTTGGAATAATATGTCCGATTCAGAGAATGTGATTGCTTCTCTAGATTCTGATCCTACCCAAGAAGCGGAATTCATTTACTTGTTCCAGCATTTTTCCAACGAATGCAGGGCTCTTTTTTCTGATGAATACGCCGATAATAAGCAGGATTTGATTAAAATTAGCGATGCATTAAGGCAGGTAGACATGGTTGTAAAGCATTTGCACTGCCAAATTGGCAATGATGTCGAAAACAAAGAAAATTTAAACAGAGAATTTGAAAGTAAATCTCAAGTGCAAGGTGTTTTAAATCTTTGCGAATCATTGAAAAAGAGCGTAGAAGCATTGTCCAGTCATATTCCCTGCCAACATTGTCTGCAATTGCAAAATGCTATAAGCAGGTAAGTTTTTATTTTATTATTTACTTGTGAATTGAAAACTTTAATCAAAAATGATAAATGTGTAATATTTTTCAATTTTTTATTTTATTTACATACAATTCTAATCTATGATTGCATAAAGCTGTATGGGGAAAATAATTGAAAAAAATTGTTTGTCCCTCAATCAGGTGTATCAAATATTTTGCACTTTGTTATATGTGAACAAGGATATTTTATTTTTACTGCCTCTTGTGTATTTGTCCCAAAGTCTTTTATTGCAATTATCTTTTTAAATTTTACTTTAATTGATCTGCATTTTCATTTTTTAAAATTTATTTCTAGACTTAAATCTGAACATGAGGAATCACTAGAAGTATTGAAACAAGAACAAGAAAAGGGAGTGGAGAACAAGAAGAGTTTAGAGCTGATGAGAGGAAGGGCAAGGACTGCCGAAGAGCTAGTGAGCAGTTTACAACAGCAGCACAAATCGGCTCAGCGCAGAGCTCAACGCAATGATGCTGAAGTCAAACAACTGAAACAGCAAGTCAGTACCACTCATTTACATTGAAACTGTTAAAAACTCATTTTTAACTACTCAAATTTCAACTCATAGTTTTGTAGTAAACTAAAACTTTTTAAAATTTAGTCTGTTTTTGTACGTAAAATTTTATAGATTAGCAACGGATAGAAATGTATGAGTCCTGGTGAACAAATTTCCTGGTATCAACTCCTTAAGCTTCAAAATGATATTACTTATAATTGTAGGTTGTCATTGATATAAAGTAGTCTCCAGTGACACTGAAGATTTCATCTAATGAATTGACTGTATAGGTACATGTGCTATAGTACTTTTTTCCTGTAAGTAGGAGAACTTTCGCAATGTATTTTTTTTCGTATAATTTCCAATCTCACAATAAACCAAGATATTTTCTATCTATAACTGAACATCTATATTTACTTTGATTTTTGAAACTTCTATATACCATAAATATCTCACATTTTAAAGAACTAACCACATACAAATTCCTGTTTTCATCTCTTTATATTTTTTATAAAGTAATAGCTGGAACATTTGTTGATATTGATGTTATCTTGATAAAAAAATTTCGAAGGTTTAATACGGTATTTGTGATAAAGGTTTGAACTCAAAATGTTGTTGGATTTGCCTAACCAATATATGAATGTCAATTTAAATGATGTATTTCTGGTATACTTGTTTAGATAACTGATCACCAGTCCGAGTGCCAGCATCTCAAGGTCCAGCATGAGCAAGAACAGACACAGCTCAAGGAGCGAGCGAAGAGGCTTGAACGTCGACTCGGGACCCTAGACTCGGAGTACTCGCAGCAGCTGGAACAACTCAGATCCGCATACCACACCTCAATAGACGCTGACATCCAGGGCGACTCTATATGCCAGAGGTACCAAGCCGAGATACAACAGCTCAGAGTACTGTGCGAGAAAGGGTTGCTTGCAATGGAACGTTCGCATAGAAGAATCATACAAGAACTGGAAGATAAACACCGTGCTGAAAGGGAACAACTGCGGTGAGTTAATCCATTTTTTACTTAATTCAATACTTTTTAGTGTTTAATCATTTTCCTTCTACCAGATTAGAGAGAGTTCCTTTGGGCAACGTTTTTCTTTGGCTAACAAGCAATCTAGTATGTATGTGGACACTGTCAATGAGACTTCTTTAGATAGATAGACATGCTTTGATGAAAAAGTCGTTTTTAAAATTACATTTCATTTTTTTTAAATATATATGATATATTTCAGAGTGGAAAAAGATCAAGCTTTGGCAGAGGAGACTCAAGCTACGCTGGCAGCTCTCGATGCTATGAGGAAAGCTCATGAGAGTGAAGTGCAGAAGGAGGTTAGCAAATTCAAAAGGGAATTTGCTTCTCGCACACAACAAGGTGTTGATATACAGCTGCATTCGAGACATCAGTAAGTTATTACATATTACTCCTTGGTTTCCATTTATTTAAAAAAAATTATCTCGTAATTTATCTTTGTGTCAATACACCTTTTTTGGAGTTACTTGAAATCATTAACACAATTTGCATACTAGGAGATTTTTTATTTTGAAAAATTTATCCAGGTCTGAATATCTTTTCGCACCTTACATTCGGTTGGGTTTCACATCAGTTTTAACCATATTTTCCAAAGTGAATGTTATTTAAGTAATGCCTATAGCTTTTATTTCTTAAATTAATTGAATTTAATTTCATTAATTGATTCGGCAGTCGCTTTGTGGTAAAATCTATCCATTTTTAATTGATGTTTTACTTAGGAAATACCACTATTTCTATATAAATAGTGGTATTTACTAAGTATAACGTTGATTAAAAATACCTTAATTTAATTGTGAATTTGTCAAAACACAATTAAATTTAATGCTTTAGTGCTTATTTGCTTTACAAATATATGTAATACTCGTTTATCAATATTTGTATCTGTTATTATTATTATTTGATTACACATATGGAGATATAAATTGTTTAATTTGACTTTTATATTAAAAGTATTATTAATGAAATTAAACCTAGATGTTTGTAGTGTATTGTGAATAATGTAAACTTGGCACATTTAAAACCTTAAGTGGACAGTTTTGTGTGTGTTAGGGAGGAGATGGAAGAGATCAAGCAGGAGATCCTCTCCTTATCGGAGAAGTATTCTTCCAAGTGCGTGGAATCGGCTGCTCTGGAGGAGAAACTCTGCAACGTCACACAGCAATTGACGCAAGCGCAGCAGCACATCATGCAGCTCGATGCTAGGTAATATAGTACAAATGTGTGCTGAATTTGAAATATTGATGGAAACACTGATCGATCCTTTTGACCTCTTAAATTCAGTTACATTAAAAAATTTGTAAGCCTTGTGTGTAAAAGAAACATACTGTAAACATACTTGAACTTTGATGTGTTACTTGAGCCCGGTACAAAAAAAAAATTAAAACTGTATTTGGTCTACAATAATGATCGTATCGTGACAATAAGTGTCACCTGTCAGGGAAACAATGCGTCATTTATATTTTATTTTATTAGAAGGAAAAACAACAGTTTCAATACATGAAAAACCAGAATACAAAAAAAAAAATCATGAATACCAATTACAGTTTCTCACATTTATACATAAGAAAAGTAAGAGAGAAAAAATCTATATAATACAAGAGATATGAGATAAGGATGGGATAGAGAGAAAAGGAGATGACGGATAGGAAAAGAAGAAAAGGAGAGGACTGGGAATAGAATTACCCATTTCAGTTTTTAAAATTTCGAATAATTTTCCTTTAAAGTTAGTTTGGTCTACAATAATGAACGTGTCATGTCGATACGTTCATTATTGTAGACCAAATACAGATCTAAATAATTTTTTTGTACTGGGCTTAAGTAACACATCAAAGTTCAAGTAGCCCCGTTCTACGGTACTGTCTTTGTAGCACATCTTAAGCTAATTTGTACAGGTACAGGTATACAACCCTGATACTCTCTAGCCATACACATATTCCTACTTCATTATCTTTACCATATACGCAGTAATGCCCTTCGCTCTTCAATCTTCTATGTTCATTCATTCTTACTACATCACTTCAATAATATTTATCCAAGAATCTATGTCACCAATGTATCTAGGAATCTGAAGTGCTGGATGAACCTTACCTTTGTATAAAATTATAACATCGCTTACTCCTATCAACAACGTCATATATCAAAAATCGTCAATTTTCAGTTGTGCATGTTTTTGGAATGCCCAGAAAATGTACTATATCCCAGCAAAAGTGGCATATTTTTAACTTAATATTTACTTGCTACAGGGCACTAAGTGTTGTTTTTGCATTTTGAAGAAAAGGTATTGTTTAATTATTTATTAAAATACTAAATATTTTTCAAATGGAGAAAAATATTCAGGTTTTACCTAAAAAGATCTGTTGCACACTAAAAAGTTCAAAAAGTGGTTTGATATTTATTTTTAATACATTTGATTATATTTTTAAACTTTGAAAACAATCTCCTAAAAAATCAAGTTTTTTGATATTTGACTTTGTTGAAAGGAGTGAGCGACATGTCAACCTAATGTAATGCACTATGCTCATAAGGTTCACAGTCTTCACGGATTAAATGATATTTCGCTCACTCCTTTCAAGAACTTCATTAGTCAAAAAACTTGATTTTTCAGGAGAACGTTTTGAAATATGTATAACACAATGTATCAAAAATAAATATCAAGCCACTTATTGAACTTTTTACTGTGCAACACATCTTTTTAGGTAAAACCTGAAGGTTTTTTCTTCATTTGAAAAATATTTAAAATATTAAAAAAAATAATTAAACAATACCTTTTCTTCAAAATGCAAAAGAACATTTTCTGCCCTGTAGCGGGTTAATATAAATTTTAATTTTTGCCTCTTTTGGTGGAATATAGTACATTTTCTGGGTATTCCGAAAACATGCACAACTGAAAATTGATGATTTTTGATTTATGACGTTAATAAAAGGAGTGAGCGATTTATGGAAAATTTATTTTTTGTGAGCGAATCCTTTGTTTTATTTTCTAATGTGCCTCTAATATCATTCTAGGAATAAGCAACTGCGTGCCCATCTCATGTCTGAAATGAATGAGATGAGTAATTCAGAAATCGTAAATGGAAATCTGAGGGACAGTTCTTCTCCTGTAAGTTTTTAAAACTTGTGTACATATATAAATTAATACCATATTTAATATTAATTATACTGTAGTTTCATTGCTATCACAATGTGATAAATCTTACGCCTACTGAATTTCAAAATATCGTCTTTGGTTTATTATTCATATTAATTAGAAAAACAGCATAAAAATTGTAGTTAGGAATTGGTGACAGTGCATGCAATGTTAGTTACATATCTATTTTTATTCTTAATTTGAACTTTCGGTAAGTGCTCTATTATAAAAAATGTTGCTTTACACTTTGAAATTTACATAAACGTTTTTACCTGGCTACGCCTGTATTCAAATTATTTTAACTAAAGTTATTTCATTATTTTGTTTTTAATTGTCATCGATAAAGGGATGATTTGCTGAATTTTTTAAAAATGATTTAAAATATCCCAAGTTCAAAGCATAAATGTATGATGTAAATACCTACTTAATTGTTCAACTAATAATAAAGAAAGGCATTGAGATATCAGCAGCAAACAACTAATTACTCTTTCCTAGCGCCACCAAAGTTAAGACAACAAACACAAAATAGGTGTTGAATTGTGTATTCATATAGGATTTAGGAGGTGGGAACAAATAATTCTCTACCACGTCATATATAAGTTTCGTTATAAATTTTTATTATATTCAAATCTTGTACTTCATAGATAAAAATTAATAAACAACTCATAAAACTCTTGTGGACTTCAAAGTAAAGCAACAGATTCACAGATAATTTACATCATGCAGGTCAGTTTCTTGTAGCAAATATCACTATTTGTGATATTTTTTAAATACTTTTCAATTCTGTATATCTTTTGATAAAACAATATTTTTCAAATAAAATAATCAAATTTTAACAATCCAAAATGCTTTTCTACTTTCTGATTTAATTTTATTATCTCTTTATATTCTCACTGTAATGTTTACGTATCGATATGGTGTTGCTCTCAGATTAGCAACCGATAAATTTAGAAATTAATATTAATCACATCACTAATGACATTGACCATTGAGGCGCCTAACTGCACGTTAATCTGAGAGAATCATCTAAGTGAAACCACCATCTCAAATCGATGTAAATAGAGCTTGGTATTGTTGTACTAATAGCATGGGCAAGGTACAGCAGGACTCTCTTCATCCAATTCTCCTTTTTGGGACCACCTCAGGCATCTCACTACTGTTTGGCAAAATGCCGTCTCTGCAGGTAAGTCTCGCTATTCCTTAAACACCTGTAGACACTTTAACTTATTTTTTCCAAATATGTAACTTTATTTTTCCAAGCATAGAATTTTATATATTATTATTATATAAATATAGTTATAAAAAAATCTTCTTCAAACTATCTACCTTGGAGCATCTGAAGTGAATGTTGCCTTATGTATGTAGTATTATTTAGTATTACTCTATGCAATGCCTTACGCACTTTTGGTGCGAATAAGGGAAAAAAATGCACTGTTTTATCCTAAACTTATTTGTATTTTTACTAGTATTTTTACTATGAAAATACTCTACTTCTTATTTTAATTGCATTTCATTAACAAATTATTCATTATTATTAGTTGATATTTACTAAACATAAGAATTTGGTAGTAGATTTTGTATTATAACATTTATAATAATTTCTTAAATTTTCATAGCTGAAGATGCTGATAGTGTTTTTCTGAGTTATTACACCGTGTGTAGGTGAGATATTCCAATGACACATGGCACAATAAGGCCGTTTCATAAGTTGGGATAATATGTTTTAAATGTATTCAATATCTAGAGCGTGATTTTTTTAAATTCTGATCATGTTACTAGAACATATGGGATATACATAAGAAGGTTTTTCAAATTGAGATAATACAAAATAACGTTTATTTACTATTTTGAACACACATTTTGTTGAGAATAACCGATAGATATGGAAGTCTCAAACCTTTTTGATTATAACAATATAATTGGAATTGAATGGACCTCATCAAAATATGTAAACAAACATTTTTACTCTGTTCCTCTCATTCACACATCAGAAGCATGAGCGAGACGTAAATACATTTTTACAGAAACCGCCAAGATTACAATGACCCAATTGTATCATGTAACTGTTGGAAAAATATTTTTCCCGATTTATAAGACAGATGTTAATAGTATGAAGACTTAGTCATGTTTTGAGTAAAAAAAATCATTATGATTTGCATACTGTCCTGAGAAATTCAGGTTCGAATATTTGGTGCTCACTGCTTCATAAATGAGCATTGCGGTGATTGGGCTAACGTTGTATAAAAACATATTTAGTATTGTCATCGTAATTTTTAAACTTTTTTTTTAAAAATAAAAATGAAATGACTACTTGGAAAAACGCTGTCAGTATTTTTATGGTACTTTCAAAGTCTACAATTGTCCCACAAAACCATTTCAGAAAGCAACAATAATCAGTCAGTTGACACTGGAGCCCGCCAAGTCAGTGGTGCGCAAGTCAAAAATTCAGTTCGCAAAAACAGAAAGCACAAGGAACCTCCGGCTCTCACCAGTGCAGGTTTATAACATTTCTCTTTTTCACCACCACCCTATTTCATAATGCATGGATAAACCATTAATTCAACTAATGTACTAAGAAAAAATAATTTTATCATTCTGTTTATCATTCACATATCATATTCATCTCATTGCACTAATTTTTTATGTCGAATCTTGAAAAAAAAAACTTAGGGCGCTTGTCCATAACCCGGAATTTTACCGTCCGGCAGTCCGGTTTTGAAAAATGAAAGCGACTACGACAGTTTAGTGTGATCGAATTTACGCGCAACGTGTTCACGCACCGATCAAGAGCACCGATCCGAAGAAATATGGACAAAAGCACAAGCCAATAATCGTTTTAAAACGTTAACTGATGTGCTGGATGGTAAAATTCCGTGTAGTGGACAAACCCCCTTAGTCTTAAGGTTTATTAGTTTAATATTGTTCTATTGAGACTGGCAATCAAGGAAAGCATTTGAGTTATTGAAATATTTCGTTCATTATTATATGATTATATTTGATTGAATTAATATGAATAAATGAATTGATAAATTAAAATCAATCACTCTATGCCTATGTATTTAATTTGTGATTGAAATTGATGTTAGTACCAAAAATTAGTAGTTATTATTACTAGAAGAATTTGTAAGTTACTACTTGATCATCACCATGAAGGGCAATAAAAAAGGTCACAACCTTGGGTATTAAATTCCTTCATTTTATAGGAAAAAAGTGAGGTTTTATTTTTGATTAACCCAATCATGAATTGAGACATCCTATAAGAAGTGACTTCCGTTTTTAATACCTAATCAATTGCAATTTTATACCTAGATGTGCAGATATATATTATGCAGAGTGCATATCAACAAGATAGTGTGAAATTTAATAAATGATGTTTTGTCTTCACTATTTCGACCAATTTATGCAATATGGAAACATTTTGCTTCATTTATTAGTTAAAAGATTATCAACCACAGCCAAAAATATAGTTTGGTCCTATTAAAACTGCTACAATTATAAATATAATAATAATCTCAAGAAGTCTTAAAGAACGCCACGCGAGATACATAAGTAAAACTATGTAAAATAATTAGTCATATATATTATATGACAGTGACACTTATGGCAAGCAAGATCAGTTAGTGTGAACTGTAAACTGGTGTCTATATAATCATGAAGTAATTCTGTCCAAAAACATAAAATATAATACAAAAGAGACCTTTATTTCTGGTGACGTAAAATAATGTTTCCCCTTAGTATATGTATACATTTTTAGTATTGTTTTGATGTTTTCGGATGTTGTATGTTAGTAATGATTCTATTCATCTGTTCTCAAAATCAATGCATTCCGTGAATTATGCTTGTATATCCTTTTTGCTATTTGTGTAGTTACATTCTTAGGAAAAGCTAAACTCTAATACATATAGGGATTAGCTATTTTTTAAATGAGCACCACAAATCTGGTTTTCCAAAAACAAAAACAGCAAACCCCCCTATGACATTGAGATAGGTACCGCGTTTATCAATGGGAATGTTGTAGGGGGTTAATATTTTAAAACTGTGTTTCAATTTTAAATGGCTCATTTCTGTCTTTTCCGCTGGTTAAAATGTAAAAACACAATTTAAAAATTTAACTTGGTATAACATTCCCTCTGATAATGCGGTACCTATCTCAATGTTATAGGGCAGGGGTTCCCAATCTTTTTCAGCCCCAACGCACTTACAAGTTTAGTATTTTGTCAAGGCGCCCTACTTTAGTAAGCTATTTGGGATAGATAATGTGACTACATATGTATAAACATATATGTTATAGTCGAAAGAAATAGGTACCTACAATAATAGTAGTTGGGTAGAAAGATGCTAGCTCTAAATTGTTGCTTTATAGGTACCCGAGAATATTTGTGGTTTCGGATAATGATAGAGGATTGACTCACGGCGTCCCTCTTTACTTTCTACGGCGCACCAGGGCGCCGCAGCGCACACTTTGGGAACCCTTGTTATAGGGGGTTTTACTGTATATTCCTTGTAGGAAAGACTGTTCCTTGATTGTATATTGTGTGCTCATAAGCAATATGATTTTGTTTTCAGAACTAAGTGGGTTTCCCCATGCGTCTCGTTACTCGGTGTCATCGGGGCGTGCCTCCATCTCTCCCCTGCTGGGGATAGTTGCTGAGCGCAAGAAACGCTTCGAGCCGTGACCTGCCCCAGTGCCCAGTGTCCAGCACCCCCCATCCCTTACATACCCACAATAAAACAAAAAGCTTTAAGATTGTAACAATTCTAAATCAGTATGTCTACTAAAAGTCAATACTTACCGCGAAATATAATTGTTTTACAGATATATTATTCCTAATGTCCAATTTGAGATATTTTTCATACTGCGTACATGATTTTTCATGTATCACAATATATTGATACATACTTACTTGTGTGAATCGTATCGTTCTTTAGCCAAACAATTTGCTAGATTCGATATTTAAAAAATGATATAAAATAAAAATTAATTCAAGTAAATAACAGATTTAAGTAGTTTTCTGTATAAGTCGAGTTGTTGATTTGTAATTGAATAAACTATTAATACTATTTTGGAATATGTTAAAATTTAAAAAGAAAATAAGGATATGAATATAGTAGTAGTGTTAATATTACCCCTTTGCGTACTCTGGATTCTGGAGTTGTTAAAATACCTTGTTACCAAATAATACCGCCTTTATAGAGTAGGTAATTATGAAAATAGTTTAAGTAAACAGTAACCAGTGTGAAATATATTAGGTTTATAAGGTGAACAATGTAATTTAGCTCTCTCGAGACTTGTATCGCAAGATGCAAGTGTACCACAATCGGTTTAGGGCATTATTTATTGCACAGTATTCGTTCTATTTTTCCACCCCACCTGTTTTCTATTTTATATCATACAATAAGAAGGTTAACCTGTAAAAAGATTGCATGAAATATATTAATTTAATACATATAAGTAAGGTCACTATTTGTATGCATGTTACAAATTATAATATATTACGAATATGAATTTATAGGGTTAGGTTTTTACATACAAGTTTAAAGTTACACAATTTTCTTGTTGCTTTGTGTATATTCTTTCTATAATTAAGTTAATATTCTTTATTAAGGATGAAAATATTAATCTTATAAACATTATAGTCACCTTGTTATGTATAGTCTATTCACATTGTTACATTTCAAAATATCAATAATATTGCGACTAACTTTGTTTGAAAGTTATTTGATGTTTTCGTTTTTATTATAGTTTATGTAGATACGAGTTTGCTTATATTTGTTTGTGTTTTAACAAATGTGTGTCATACACCGTCTTATATACAAAATATGTTATTTTCCTATTTGGAGTTTCAAACTTTTTGATAATATTTTTAGCGATTGTAATTGTTATTTTATCTAAAAAAAATAAACATTTACTCCGCATTCTCGCTTGTATATTTACATACACAATTAAAATGGAAAATCTTTGATATTTCTAAATAAAAACAATACAAATATTTAAAATTGATTTTTATTTCATCCTGCCATCTGTTGACAATTTTGCAAACCTCTCTGACAGTTCCCTCCACAGACTCCCTGTTTTACCGCTGAATTCAAATATTGATTTTTGTGGTTTCATGTCAGAAAAAACACAGCTTGAGGCTAAAACATTTTGTTGACACTTAAATAATTTAATAAGTCATGGAATCGACTCTAAGCGCTGGCATTTGGACAATACTATTACTGTGCTTCGCCCAAAATCTATTTGCTGACAAAGAAAACGCTCCAGTTATATTTTCTTTCCCAGAATACCAATACAAAGAAACACCAAAAAATGTAAGAGGAAATTTTATTATTATTTGTATTTTTTAGACATAAATACGAATTGAGAAATAATAAGACATCTTATTTACCAGGAAATAACGTTTAGAGAGTTTGAAACGGCTTGTGAACAAAGTAGGGCATGTTCAAACTCAGCTGGAATTGCGAGAGTTCGCTGCATAAGAGAATGTGTATCTCCTCCTTGCTACAGGGAAATATACTATAAAGATCAGGTAAATCAAAATAATATAAATTATATAATAAACACCGTAACATTACGTGAAAAGTGTAGTTAAAAGTATGTCGTTAACTCCATAGTCACATGTCAAAAGTTTACATTTGAAAAAAAAAACACAAATTTACAGCAGAGAAAAATACGATTCAAAATAAAAGAAGTTTATTTGTATTCGATTTTATTTTAGATATTATACATATTGTCAATCTAATGTGCCATATGCAAAAAATTACATTTTTAGATATTCAAATTTATAATTGGTATCTTAATCTGCATAAAATACGTTATTTGAGATGGATCATTTATTTTTTATTCTACGCAATAAATAACAAATTTATTGTATCACATTTTGATCCTTACCTCACTTACCTATTTGGCTTTGGATTGACAATATGTATCAAATTAAGTAAAAAAATTTGCTCTACATCTCTCCGTGGATTACTTTTTTCATCATTAAAATACCTTCCCTTATTATCAAGATATGTACATTTTGATAATAAGACCTTATTGTATTGTAACAAATCGTTTTAAATATTACTTACAGGCAATACTCTTTCATTTTAATGTTTTTAAAAAAGTATGTATATTTCTCACTATGGCTCATGATAACATTTGAATCTAACTACATCAGTATTTTTTTTATCAATAATGTTTAATTCATGAGGTTTGAATATTTTTTTTTAACTCTATAACTAAAGAGTAAGCGCTTTTAACACAGTGGTTAGAGAAAATACATTTTTAAGCATTTTGTTGAAAAAACTTAAATAATTAAAAAAATATTGGTACATAGGAATAACTTTCTGCCATGTGACTACATATATATTTTTAAAGATTATAAATGACACATAAATGTTGTTTTTCAGTTGGAGGAAGGAGAAATTGATGTGAGATTGAATTCGTTCAAAGGTTGTTTCGTACAAAGATCTGGACGACAAAGAAATTAAATTTGACTCATCTTTTAAACTTCAATTGTAAAATAATTTCAAACACTTAATAAATTTTTAGTAATATTGCTTAAACCTGATGTGTTTTTATTCAATCTAAGTAAATCAGGATAAGGGTGTACGAATTACATGTTCATATAAACCTGACAAATACAAATTAATCTAGTCTGATAGGTAATGTTTATATGGAATAACACCAAAACAGAAATGATATTTTCATTTTTGAATTCTAAGGACAGCTTGCACCTTGGAAGAGGTTGTAACAAACATATATGTACTCAGGTGTGTGCATTGTATGTCTGGATGGGTCTTAAGGTGGCAAAACTACACTTCGATGTAATTTGAAACCCGCCATATAAAAGCAATGTCGTTATTATTGTGTGGACATATCTCTTTTCATGGATTAACCTCTACTTGGGTAAACAAAAATTAAAACAAATTACAAACAGTAGAAAGCACAAAGCAATTATAGTAAAAACAAATCTGTATTGTAAGTATTTAGTTATACTCAAAATTAACCACTCAAAAATTAAATGATGGCACTTGCGGCTGGCGTATCCAGATGGAATGGTAGTTTCTTATTTCTGCCTATTTTTCACAAATATTCCTAAATATTCAATTGGTAACATACCTGGATGTGTATTCACAAATAAAACCCCGCTATGGCGGTTAACCAATATATCTACAAGCTTTGGATTTATTATTCATATTTTGACGAAAATTGCTGTTATATTAATTGAGGAATTAAACATATAAAAATGAAGTCAATTAAAAATAATACAAATACCAAATTTGCACAATGTACTGGGGGTGACTGCTGTGGCAGAGGATAGATTGTGAATACACTGTCAATTATTTTCAGATAATCAATGAGACAGATCTAATTAATCCATTATTTTCAGATAATCTATGAGACAGATCTAACAAAATAATAATTTATTTCAGGAAGTTTATGGTGGGAGTACAAAATGAATGCTTTCCGGGGTTAGCTGAATGTGGAAAGCGAAATTTGATACTTGTGCATTCTGTACTCAATATTTAATTACTCAAAGAATTCATTGATGATATTTACAATACTGTTAATAATTTGGATTTGTTCTCCATCAAATTTAATTTGAAGCTCCTTATTTCCAAATGTGTTAACTAGCTTGGAAAGCGTACCAAATAGAATATCATTCTTCCAATAGAGCGGGATCATTTCCTTTGAGCTCGCTGGAAATATTTTCTCTTTTCCAGAAGTTATCTTGTAACACATGAGCCAGTTGAAGATGAATTTTAAGAAATGTTTGTGTAATTTAGAAGGATTGTTTTGGTAAAGGTAGAAATCGATAAGTTTGTGCGTCCACGGTTGAGATGTTAAAACGACTATCAAATCCGAGTTGTTTCCTGCCGCAGATTGAAGCATCGTGTTCAAACACTGCCAGGCTCCTACCGATTCTTTAGTGGAATCCTTAAACAATAAAAATTTCAAATCAGGCAAGACACATACCAAGGCGATTCTCTTTGGCTATTATGGAAACTTGAGAGTCAATTCAGGAGGAATTGTCAATAACTAGGTAAGTCTGGTTGTTTAAAAAATTCACTGCACAAAAGAGAAACTAAAAACATATTACGGTATACTCAATTGTTGTCCCCCTCCGTGGTTTAATGGTTAGTGTGTTTAGCTAACGTGCTAGAAGTCCCGAGTTCAAATTTATGTATTGCTTAACTTATCGGCATCTAAAAAGCCATGAAGATATTATGTAGAATCACAAAGTTGAATTTACCTTGCAACACACCATCTGTAGTCTAAAAAAGATTGCTCGACATGTGCCGATATATGCCTCAGTCGGGTACACGGTGGACAGCACCACATAGGACTGGGTACTCTTCACTTCTAATGAAAACATGGTGTACAATAGCTGCAGGATCGCCAATGTTTTATCTTGGTCCTTTTCATCTCGTAATGAAACCACCAATGACTTTGGATTCAATTTCAAAAAGTTTTTGCACTTAAAAAAAAACACACACATATTTATATAAATAACTTTAGTAATATTTAAATATGACCTGTCATTAACCATGGAAACAGAGCCTCAACCAGATAAAAATTATACCACTAGGATTTTTTAACTAGCCTTATATGTTGGTCCGCCTTGTAGTGTAGTGGTTAACACATTTGGCAAACACGCTAGAGGTCCCAGGTTCGATTTTCAGGGGATAAAAATAATATAATATTAGTGTATTTTCAGTCTTACATTTATTTAACACTACCTGAAGCGTAGGATTGATCATTTTACCTTCATATAAGAAAACACACACACACAAACTTAACATTGCATCAATTTGATGCAGTGCCCTATGCACCACCGGGTGCGGATGAGGGTAAAAAGGAGAAGAAGAAGCCTTATGTGAGGGATCACATGGGAGCTGCTAGAGGGCAGCACATGGGGCAGTGACTGACAAACACGCAAACTCGCATATGCAAATCTGCCTTAGACAATAAGGATTCTAAAAAATACGACAGACGGAAGATGGCTGATGACCTTGTTTACGAGCAATTTAAGATAAAAATAACACTAAATCACTCCAATGTATATATGTGGATTAGGATAAGTAAAAGAAAAAATATTGTTCTTACTGTAATACTATACTTGGCACGGTAAAATGTAGACAATGACAGAAGTTGAAGAGCTGTTTTTGACAGAATGGGATTTTGGCTTTCAGTAGCATCATATACATATTGTAGAAACTGGGAACTGTTTATGAATTGTGATAAGACTGAAAAAATATATAAAAATTTTATAAATCCATGGTTTAATTAATAATACCAGATCCCATGCAAGGTTAATGCATAAAAATATTAAAGAAGAATAATTAACAACATAGATTGACAGCGCACGACACAAAATTCAAACCTCATTTTCCGTGGTCCAAGGATTGATGAAGAGTTGGAGATATGCTTAGATATGTTGATATGTTGGCACCATATTATTTTGAGACAGATATAAATGCTTCAGTAAGATTCTCGTCTATTAAATGTTTAGAATGAAAACAACTCACACATCGCTCACTCCTTTCAACAACGTCATATAAAAAAAAAAACTTGATTTTTCAGGAAATCGTTTTTAAAGTTTAAAAATATAATAAAATAATTTAAAAATAAATATCAAGCCTTTTATTGAACTTTTTACTGTGCAACAGATCTTTTTAGGTAAAACCTAAATGTTTTTTCTCCATTTGAAAAATATTTAGAATATTTAAAAAAACAATTAAACAATACCTTTTCTCCAAAATGGAAAAACAACACTTTCTGCCCTGTAGCGGGTAAATATTAAGTTAAAAATATGCCGCTTTTGCTGGGATATAGAACATTTTCTGTGCATTCCGAAAACATGCATAACTGAAAATTGACGATTTTTGATATATGACTTTGTTGAAAGGAGTGAGCGATATGTATTTTAGCAGCATTTACAGTAAGCAGTTTACTGGGCCACATCACTTTTGGCCCTGTATTATGTTAAAAATATACGCGTTTGCTGGGATATAGTACATTTTCCGGGCATTCTGAAAACATGCACAACTGAAAATTGTCGATGATATAGCTTTTTGCAGCATGGTTAAAATATCAAAAATATGATTCACATAAAGCATAAGTCGGTTAAAATACGCACCTTGTTTGTCTTCTTGCTTCAAGGCAGCTACTAGCAGGCAATATGCAATAGTGATAAATTGGAAATGCACATTGACAGTACTCTTCTTGAAAATACTCAGCATGGATGGTAATTGTGATGCCGCCTTCTGTATCGCAGTGAGAGATGGCGAAATAGGAATAAATGTGCTGCACAATTCCAGGAGACAAAGAACGGATTCAGCTGTAATAAGGATAAAAGATAGATTTCACCTGAGGTCAAAAACAAGGAATGCATTATATTATATTCAATTGTTGCATCACACTTACCTGTTTTAGAATCAAACCTGATAGCATTTTAATGTTGAAATGTATTAATGGGTAGCCATTCATTATTTTTTTCAAATTTTATTATTTTGGTTTATTTTTGTAACTTTTAGAGCTGATAGTACATATTTTTATAATTGGTTAATAATTGATTTATTTATTTATATTTATATTTATTTTCATTTATTACAAGTAATAATATCTCCGCCTCCATAGTGTAATGGTCAGCACGCTCGACTACCATTCTGGAGGTCCCGGGTTCGATTCCCAGGGGGGGGTCAAATAAATATAAGTGATTTTTTCACTCTAATATTTATTCAATATCACCCTGGACTGGTACCTGAAGCGGATGGCTGATCACCTTTCCTACATGTGTTAACGATCAAGATAACATTTATATGCAGTGCCCTATGCACCATTAGGGTGCGGATAAGGGTTTGATGATGATGAATAATATCTACTGATCAAAGTGTAAATTCTATTTTGACTGAACCTATTATTTAAAAAAAATAAACATTAGTATAATAACACTAATTCAGTTTTATTTCATTACACACTAGTTTCGAAAACTACAGCTGTTTTCATTGGCAGGTGATTGTTAACAAGTTTTAACAAACTATTAAATTATTTTGCATTCGTATTTGTCAGCATGATTTTCTGATTGAATAAGCAAAATGCTGAGAAAAATCCCAGGATTTAAATTATGATTTAAAACAAAATGTAAATGTAATTAGGAATGAGATTTTTGCTGCAAAAATGACGCAGGGTAAAAAACTGTTGGCTATCAAAAGTACCGTAGAACGGGGCTACTTGAACTTTGATGTGTTACTTGAGCCCAGTACAAAAAAAAATAAAAAAATCTGTATTTGGTCTACAATAATGAATGTATCGTGGCAATAAGTATCACCTGTCAGGGAAACAATGAATCATGTCGATACGTTCATTATAGTAGACCAAATACAGATCTAAATGTTTTTTTTTGTACTGGACTCAAGTAACACATCAAAGTTCAAGTAGCCCCGTTCTACGGTACTAAAATTTATTGGAAAACCACATAGTATGGACTCACATCAAAATGTGGAAATTAATGAAAAAAATGTATACATATAAAGTATTCATAAAAAGTTGAATTATTAAACTTACTAGATGTAAATTGACTTCCTCCTGCAAGTGAAGTCATGGCTACTGGTAACGTCTCCCACAGGATCTGCTTGATGCTATCTTCTTGCTGACAATAGTTCTCTATACAATGTTTCATGAGGCCTGATGAAGCTCTAATTATCTTCTCCACCTTGCTTTGGGTGATTATTTCTAGCAGTGTGTACCACAGTTCGGGAACCGATGCCAATTCATCAGGAACGGTAGTCTCTACTTGTAGCCATATGGAGAGCTGAAGAAAAAAATCTCTTATTAGTTATTATTATTGGATGGTTTTCACCCACGCTCCTTCTAACCTTTGTCTGCACTGAATGGTGTATAGGGCACTGCTTCAAAACGGTCCTGTGTTTTTACTTGATCATCAAATACATGAAGGTGATCGATCAGTCCTATGCTTTACATATCAGTCTAGCATAATTGTTAGAATTTGGCACTCTGTGGGTAGTTGACTTAAAGTAAAATATGTAATGACAAGTTTTGTTTGTTATATTGACCAATATTCATACAGCGATGTTTGGTATAAAAATTTGACCATTACCCTTTCAAAAGTATTGAAACAACTTTGAAAAATAAATATGTACATGCAAATATTGTATGCATGTACAGATGCCCAAAAAAATAGTATCTTTAAAGAAACCCAGTCCCATAAAAATCTTTCTATAACCAAAGTTAAACAATCTGTTTGGCGCAATATCATTATACTCACAACTTGGTGTTGAATAGTGGGGGGAATGCGATGTGAAGAAAAAACCCACACCAGTATAGCAGAATGGTGGGTATATACTTCCTTTACTCTAAAGAGTACAAGTTTTGCAATTATGCTTACTGCTTTTTGTAGCTTCAATACGCCTCCTTCAATATCAGAATATCCCGTATTGTGTAAATGTGCCATCTGAAAACAAGTAAAAATTAGTTTCAATGTTTACAAAACATAGAGTATATTTGTTTATTACAAATTGATTTTCAAAGGTAAAACTTAAATACAGAATGGTGGTCTAGATATCACTATACCATTCAAAGAATTAATAACTTTGTTGTCTTATGATTTTGTATAAATATTTTTGTTTCAGACGTAAAAAAACTTTTTTTTTACAGGGCAGAATACTAAATTTTAGACCACAGAGAATCTAATGGTCAACATGAATTGTACCTTTCATAAGTCACAATTTGATAGGATGTAAAAAAGAAATGCGTAACTTTGCGAAAATTCTCAACAACAAAAAGGCATCGCAGGAGGCTAATCCCTCTTAAAAACAGACCACAGGACCTACACCAAGCAGAAGATGGTGAAGAACAACAGCAAAAATATACTTCATACAAGAATGTTGTCAAGAAGATATGAATAAAAATATTTACGGAATGAGTAAATAAAGGTTTTTTTTTTAACTTAGCACCTAAAATTCTTTCCTTGGCGAGGAATTTTAATCTGAGATAATAAAGGAAAAATATTATAAAATGCCAACTTACCGCAAAAATCAGCCATAGACATTTTATTATCGGATCAGTCAGTTGTACATCGGAATGCAAATTCAAAATGTACTGTACAAAATAAGGAAGCAATGGTGCTGTGATATTTTGAGGACTGGAAAAATTCACATTTGATTACTATATCACTCTTTTCATTAACAATTATACAATTCTAACAATTTTAAAAGTAAAATTGATATGTATTTCAATGGATTGAGTATGTTCAACAATGACTTGAAAAAATCTGTTGCCAGTTACTGATAATTAATTTGTATCATAAATAGCTCACATGACAATCTTTTACATCTCATGTAATGGCTACTGTGCATTTGGTAAACAGTATGTGATACACCACACTACCCAAGATTCAACCTTAATTTCTCTGGATCAAGTATTGCGGCTGAAATGATTTTTGACTCAAAACTTAGCTTATGCTTTATATTATTGAAATACGTTGAAATAAATTCAGACTTAAATAAATTGATGAAATACGTTGAAAGATATTCAATATATACAAGCTTTAAAAATTAAGTGGAACAGATACTGAACAATGGGTAGAATGGTGAATTTTACACAGGTATTATATATAAAATGATCGCAGAAACTAGCTGATGGCAAATACTCCAGACTTCCATATTTTATTTGTCTCTGCGAAATACTTATAATTTGTCTGGTTAAATATGCTTATAATTAAGACAAATACACTGTTAATAAGAATTAAATACTAACTTGGGAGAATTTAAGCAATTGAAATAAATATAGATGATAAGAGCATTAATTGTTGCTTTCGATGCACATATATCATTTAACTTTAATGGCCATCTGTTGAAATTTTTGTCAGTTTCAAACAATCCTTCCTGTAAATTTGTATTGTTTAAAATATTAGCGTTCAATAAAGTGACATTTAGTATGTTTCATAATTGGTTATACAGAAATATTTGATAACTTACAAAAATATGTTTTCGGAAAGAGAGTTCTCCGCTGGGCCAATTTGATAAGTCAAATGTTTTCACGGATAAAATACTCAAAAGTTCAGCAAGATTTAGTAGACATAGCCTCCTGGTTTTCATCCTGGAAATGTGATACATTTTATTTATTAACAAATTATATATAATGTATACATGTTTGTTTTAGTCATACATAAAGATTTAAAAAAATATTCACATAAAGAAACGTGAGGTTCTTGTCACTGGGATTTTGAATGTTATATCTATGTATATAAGTGTCCACCTCAGCTACCGTACTGGAGGTCCCAGGATCGATTTCCAGGAGAGGGGTCAAATAAATAAAAGTGATTTTTCCCTCTAATATTTATACTGGACTGGTACCTGAAGCGGAGGGCTGATCACCTTTTTTTATGTGTTAACAATCAAGATAATACTGCGTTTATATTATGCAGCGCCCTATGCACCATCGGATGCATATAAGGATTTGAAGTAAAGAAGAAGGAGAAGGATATGAGTGTTGGTAACTTCAAGATTATGTCTGAAATTTTATTTGTGACGTTTTAAACTTTTTGAAATAAATTTTCCATCCATTTCATATAATGGAATAGAATTGAGTTAAATTTACTGACACTTTACATAGATATAGCATTCAGAATTTTATTGCGGGTGATGTTAACGAAAATTTCACCGAAATGGGTAGATTGCAAAAGGTTTCATGCAATAAGAAATATAAAATTAACAAAAAAATATATATCTATACCCTGTTGGTATTAGCCGTCCTAAGAATGAAAGGAATCCATTGGCAGCAAGTTGTTGAACGAAGTCTAATTTTATTTCAGGAGCCATTTGTTTTTGAAGAAACTTATTCAACAGTTCTAAGAATATGTCATAATTGGGCACCAATACTCGGGGTTCGAAATTCTGAAATATTAAAACATAAATTAAAAAAATATACCTTACGACTAAGTTCCATCCGTGACCTCATCTGTGCCCTATAGTGTATTGCTTATAGGGATTTGTATTGGATCAGTACAGTTTTCAACACATTGTTTGTGGACAGTTTTTTCATCCACCCCTACCCTAATTAGTATACTAATTAGGGTCGTATACTAATCACAAGTAATTGCAAAAGTAACTCTGATATGTATAATGTTAATAAGCATCTCATGATGTACTAAAAGTAAGAAAATACAACGCTTTTAAGCGTTTCCCGCTCTCTACCAACAGAATGTTAAAGATGCTTTTAAGCGTTTCTAACAAACAATGTATTAAGGTTACCAAATACCCCTCGTATTACATATAATAACAAAGATAAAACACAATTTTTTATTTTGACCATCTGAGAATTGAATCCAAAACTTTATACATGGTGATGAAATATGCTAATACCCATAGTATTAAGTCGTGAGAGTTACAATATAACTTGAGGCATAATTAGATGTGTCTTATAGGCGTTATATATCCCTAATGAACATAATTGGGAGAAATAAACTACACAATTCTCACTTGACTGATTGATAGCGAGATATAATTTTTAGCAATAACTCTATAAATATATTGTGTAAATTAACAAAAATATTTAAATAAATTTACACAGCAGAATTAAATATAAGTACTATTCTCACTTTTATGTGTTTTATTATGTTGCCCAGTGTAGTAAAGACTACACGATCTGTTAAATCTTTATTCATTAAAATTTCATCGTTAGCATTTTCTGACAAAAAGTTTCGTTTGTTTTGAATGTTTAGAAGCTTGATGTTTTTAATAAAGTATATTGAATCAATACTTATATGACAAATCAAGCCAAACACACAATCTAGCTTGTTTTCAGAACTATACTTGTATTTCCCTTCCATTAATAGCTGAAAGAGAACTTTTAAGCATTTCTTTATCGTAGTTGTAGCAGAGACAAAGGTTTTTGTAGTCAAAGTAATTTCTTGGTCCTTTCTAAACATAACGGAATGCAGAAGCAAACTTGTTTTCAATTTGGTCTCTGTTTCATAGTTTATCTTATCCAAAATGGTGGCCAGCATTTCAAATAGTTGAAGAACATTGTACACGCTCTCTCGGGATAGAATCGAAGGCATTTTATACTTGTTGACCCTAGAAATTAATACAGTACATGTATTGTTTATATCTAATGACAAATTACAGCTACTGTTAGTGATCAGTTCTTGTTTATTTCTTATCAACATCAGCATATGAACATATTTATAAACATAGGTTTTTGAAATAAAATAAAACTTATGTTTAGGTTATATTCTGTATAAATCAACAGTTTAACACATGGTATAACTTTGAAAAAAAACTGTATTATAAATATGTATTTACATTTAACACTACACTAATGAAGTATAAGTAAATATGTATTCTTATTCGCACAAAAAAATTGTTTCATATGGTTTATTACTAATAAAATATTTGATCACATATTAATAATAATTTTACTCACCCAAAGAATACTTCTGATATAAAATGGAGTGCATTATTTATAACATTTTCTGAACCATTTTCTTTAACTAAAAATTGAATAGTTCTGATGATTGATGTAACCACCAGTGGAGAGTATGATTTTTTGTAGAAAATTTGCGATGTGGAAAATAATTTCAAACACACCAGAATATTTCTAAACAGACAAAAGGTTTTAAAGTAAGCTTTAAGAATCAGCTATAATATATTTTCAAAAAATTACTCAACATTTACCTTAAAAGTTGCACTTGGAGAGTTGCTGAAGCTTCACATAAAAAGTTGCTGATATCATTAACAATAAAATGCTCCACTAACATTTTATACTGAGCGTGATTATTTTCAAACTTGGACAATGTGTCTTTTATAAAAGTGGTAGCTTTCAATTGTTCTTCGGTATTACGTGATAATAACATTTTCTTTAGTATATCAACTATTTTAGTTTCTGCGACAGTGTTTACGCGACTTGACATCATCATTTTTATATTAGGTATTAACTTAGCAAAGTTATTTAATATTTAACCAACTTAACTGACGGCGATAACTTTTTGACAGCAGAAAAAATACAAGTTTCCCTCTAAAAATTGTGCCTTTCGTAAAAAAAGAGAATGTCTCTGGTTGGTATGACGAATCGATATAAATTTAAACGGACCAATCACAGGCCGATAAATTGGACTAAGTTTCATAGAGACTTTTCTTTGTTGGGAACGTTGCACATGCGCAAATTTACGAACGTTTGTACGGGAAATGTCGGTAGGGGTCTGTGGTTTACTTCACTCCAGTTCCTACTCCGTGGATGACGCTACTTCCCGTGAGAGTGTTCTTTGTATGAAAATATTCTATAAGTATTCGTGCGAGTGTGGTTTTAGAATTTGTGCATTTTTTGACTGGTGTCCACTTGAACGTGCTTCAAAAATTAAATAAAAAAGCCTGCAGAATTTTCAAAGGTAAAATTATTTTTTATCAAATTCATATTTTTAGATGTAAATGCACATAACAGTTTTTGTATTTACACCGGTCTTTATCGCAACTTATTTCAAAAAAACTTTTATGGTGGTATTTTTGAATTTAACATTGTATAATATATTTTGTATAAATACTGAACTTAAAGTTTTACAAATATTTGTAGCTTTGTAAGTTTAAATAACAAAGTTATATATTATATTATAAGGCACCTTTCACAAAATTTAAATTAAATATAAATTATTCACTTGAACAATAACGTAGTCAATTAATACTATTTATATTTTCAACAATCTAATAATACGTGAGTGTATTTTTAAAGTAAAATATAAGATAATTTAACAATGGCTTTTTGTTGTTGTTTATAATTCAATCAAAATATAATATTTAAGCAAAATTAATTTCACATTTTTAGGAAATTATTT
Organism: Brachycentrus maculatus; assembly: GCF_059751285.1. Classification (NCBI taxonomy): domain Eukaryota; kingdom Metazoa; phylum Arthropoda; class Insecta; order Trichoptera; family Brachycentridae; genus Brachycentrus; species Brachycentrus maculatus. Next base: position 79,822 of record NW_028281097.1, read on the forward strand.
TTTAAGGGTTGTTAAGGATCATTGAATGGATTTCAATTGATTACCTATTAAAGGATAATTATAAGTGTGTATTTATCAATAATATTTTTGTAAAATACAGGAAACTTTTTCCGTTAGAATTAAAACGTGATATAGAAATTTCAAACATTGAAAATAAATTATTTTTAGAATTTTTAATTATTTTGATTCGATTAATATTTATAAAAATAGATTTGCATTATTATTTTTTTAAATATCTTCAAAAAATACAAACATTCGTAAAAAAACAATGCTCATTATAATTCAATTGGTAGGTAGGTACTTTTAATAATATTGTAATTAATTATTCGATATCTGTTAAAATCTACAATTTTCCATCTATCCACCTATCTGCACTTTACTGTACAACTGATACCTGTTATTTCATTTTGTATTCCAAACCAAAATTTATAATCGTGTTCATATTATGGACTTCATATTTTATGTACTCACATAATATCAGTGTTCGTCTGTTTTTAGACACAAGAACACCCTTTTCAACGATTTGCCCCAGATGTTAAATGGGGAAGATGTATTTTAATAAAGGAAAACTAAGCGGAAAGGATTTCGGATTTCTTGTTAGCAAATAAATAAGCAGCGATTGTGGAAAATATTATTAGAACAATCTGAAAAGCTAGCTTTATCATTATATCATTATAATAATTATAATATAATCATTATACTAAGTTAGCGTTAAACATTTAAAACCGCATGAAGATGGGATCTAATGACAATTTTTATAAATGTATTTTTATTACAAGTAGGGTATCTAATTAGTAGGGATTTAATCATATAAATCTTTTAAAACAGTTGATTTTATGATTTAATTTTCAAAATGATCGAAATATTTTTTGATGAAAAACATAATAATTGTAAGAATATTTTTTTAATAAATAAATCAATCCTCTTTTTTCAAATGAATAAGAATAATTGTTTTATTTTCAAATATCAAAAACATTAAAAGTTATATTAATCTGAATAAAATTGGATGACGAAATCATCACTATATATGTTAGTATTTAGACCTACTTACTTTTTTCTACAATATAATTTCGTCTTGATTTTTATGAAACGTTTTATGTACGTGTACGTATATAAATGTTTAAACGTATTTTAATACGGTCTATGAAACACTTGTTGCGATATATTTCAATACGTTATTCTAGTAGTTAATGCGTCTAGCTACCATGAATAATGTTTCAGTTCGAGATATAGTCACGATTCAATTTATGTCTTGATTCAACTAGTTTAATATTTATTTATTTTAAATCAAGAATTTTGAAAAAATACCAAAAATTCTGATGCTAAAATGAGTATAAGCATCGGAAAAATCTATATTTATTACGCGAAGAGTGCCAAATCTGGTAATTATTATATTTTTATGATGTTTCTATTTTCATCGTAACCCAGCATTATTCCATTGTTCCAGGTCTGTAAATACATTTTATATTTCCATTTTTTAATCAACTCAAACCTGTAATAAGCCACATCATTTCACCGGCTTCACGCGCAGAGTTTTGTAAATATTTCACGACCACAACAGATTGTGGGATTCATATTAATTTTCCAGCCGATGTACGAGCGTAAAATTCGTGAGCCGTTTAAGACTTGTAAATTTTTACAACATTTAAATTACGCGGACTTTTTTCTATGATGGCATAAATGTAATATATAGACCTATTAAGGTTTTATGTTATCATTTAGTGTGCGTTCTGACCATTCAATTTCAGTAAAAGCGGAAATAATCTACGAGTCTGGTGTATGGTGTATAGGGGAAACTCGAATGCTTAGATGAAAAGTTTTGACTAGATAAGTTCGTAGTGCGGTATATTATGTTTTACAGTAGTTCTCTGTATGCATACATGTACAATTATGTAATTCTAGACTACCGTAATCCTTTTTAACATTTTGAGACTCAAATCGACAGTAATATCGAGTTGTATTTTGTAACCTGAAGACAATGAATGACAACAAAAATAAAAGAAGTAGGTACATAAAGAAATATTCTTTTGTTTAAACCAAAATGTAGTTTCATTATTTTATTTGTGAAACTTTGTAAAAAAAAGGTCTCTCATAGAGATTAGTAACAACAATTACATATTTATAAAGGTCAATTTATAAATATATTCATTTGTGTGAAATTATGAATAGTTTCATTTTGGGATTGAATATAGTGAAATATTTATTTATGTGCGATAAGGAAGAAACTTTTTTGCTAACTTTCCCATATAATCGTCATATCAATTTATATCCCGGAATAAGAAATCACGTGTATTCACTATTTCTTAAACACGTAAACACACACGACTCCACGACCATTTTAAAATGTTAATATCATTTGAACGATATGTTAATACAAGTTTCTTTAACACCCCAAAACAAAACAAAAAGAGGAATAAAAAATAATCACATTATCGTGTAGCACTAGTTTCTCCCAGCAAAGCGAGTAAATAGTGCGACGTCACAGACGATATACGAAAACAATTGTCCATGCCCGAAAGGGTTAAAATTAAAGAGGGAGTTAAATTATCTGTAAGGACAATCTTGCAAGGAGAAAGCACCTACCTTTATGTAGGAAGATTCAGGTTGTAGTTCTATTATAATTTCAACCAAATCTCCCTTTAAGGCGTCATTCTATGTGACTCACTTCTGAGTTCTATTATCTCCGGGATGAGTGCAAACTCCCATATCTAAATTTTATGTGTCACGGGATTATTATGAGCGTACTTTGAATCCCCTAACGAGTGAATGTCGAAATTAATGAGTTATGTCTCAAATTTATTGCCTTGTATATTCAGTGTAGGTACTGGCATTCTGATTTTACCGGAAAATGTAGAATATATGGTACAGATTCAAAATAAACGATGTAACTAAAATCATGCCCATGAAATAGCAATTTTTGGATTAATAACATGTAATAAGTTGACCGAAATTTTAGAACTCCGCTGCACAGTGTATTGACAAAAGGGGCTGTTTATTAACTGATACAATATTTTAAACTGTTTGATAAAAAAATCAAACTAAATAATGTCTTACACCAGAAAAATAGAAAATATAGTTCTACTCCATTTTTTATTAACCTTTCAAATAAGCAAAGCTAGCTGCCGCATCCTGTATTTATAAAATGAAACTAATAAATGAAATAAAATGAGTATTCTTACTTTAAAGTGATATCTGGAGTGAAACATGGTGCAAGAAATGTGTTTACTTGTTAAATCTAACTTAACAATATTTTCAGAAGAATGTAAAAATATTTTACATTAAAATTTTCCAAAGACTTGAATAAAAAAAAATTAGCTTTTGTATTTTCAATATGTTATAAAAAAAACTTAGTTTGGTAAGAGTAATGGATATTTAGTATTTTTACTTGAATAAACGTATAAAAAAGTGTAAGTCATTATCTCTTATTACGAGGGCGCTTTATCAAATTTTAAAAGAATTCTGTTAACTTTCTTGTGTTAGTATAATAAACGAACGTGCCTTATATTATATATCGACGATTCTTTTTTTTACTTGTTTTAAAAAATAACGCGTTAATTACGTTATTTAACATTCATCTTGAATGTACCTACGCTAAAAACCCACACATTGAGGCTATTATCTTTTTGATTCCACATTATTTTTTACCTTTGAAACTTTGCAGTTTAGTAAGTGTCATATTGCAATTAATATTTGATGGTGAATGCTCGTTATATATGTGTAAACGTGATGTAGAAAATGTTTTCTAATAAATGAAAATAAACATAAAGGTAACAAATAAAGGTAATCCCGACATACAAACGTTTACTTATTATTTGAATATGTATGCATAGATGTTTGCAGTGATAAATACTCGTACAAAGTTAAATTCACAACATGCTATAGAACAATCTATCAAAAAAAGAAGGGTAGTTAAACCATCCCTTGACAAGCATATGTGCACGCTTGTAATAAAAATACCCCGTAAACAGGGCTGGATATACATACACAATAAGCTAGACAGGCGTTAGCTTATGGTCTCTAATTTCCAGAACCCCAAAAATTGTCGATTCGCGTTAAAAAGACCGTCGTATATTTTTAACGTAAGTATTTTCTTTGCTTACAATAGATCGATGTTGGTTTATTGGTTAATAAATTAATATGAAAAATCACTAGACTACCGATAACACTATTATTGAAATCTGTATGTAGATAACTAAGGGAGATATTAATGTTTAAACATTAGATATTTGAATAAAACGAAAAACGTGCGTTATCATACGTCATCAAATTTCGATCATCGAACGTTTTATAACGTCATATGGTTTATTATCTATGTTTATAGAGCTGTTATAGTAGTAGTGTGGATTGTTTATCTACTACTACACTACCATTTGTGTTATACAAATATGAGGGGAGGGGGACGGGAGGACCATAGACATCAACAAATAGAACCGCCAATATTTTAGCAATGTTACCAATATTAAAATGAGTCCACCATTTCTGTGACGTCATTCATTACCAACTTACGAAAACAAAGTATTTACGACGGCGAATTTCCCACAAGAAAATGATGAATGAAAATATTGATAATATCAGCTGTTTTAAAATCCTTTATAGGTTTAGTATGTTAAATTAGATATTCCTCCCGTCTGATACTGATCCATTTTAAGTGTGTATGATATTTTTTTTGTTTAAAATATTTGTTATTTTTTAAAGAAAAGATTCCTTTCATTCAGGTATGTATGGTGCACAATATATATTTGTTGTTGGAATTAAAATTCCGTTCTGCGATTTTCCAACGGTTTATTCACGCGGTCGATTGTTTCTGCTTGCATTTGTTAGCATTACATTTTCTAAACAAACAGTCTAGTGTTTACTTATCGCTCGCACTGCTTACTTCTTGTCTTCGTAAACACGCTTCCAAGCATTACAAATGATGACAAATCGCTCACTCCTTTCAAGAACGTCATAAATCAAAAATCGTCAATTTTCAGTTGTGCATGTTTTCGAAATGCCCAGAAAATGTACTATATCCCAGCAAAAGCGGCATATTTTTAACATAATATTTACCCGCTACAGGGCAGAAAGTATTGTTTTTGCATTTTGAAGAAAATGTATTTTTTAATAATTTTTTTAAACATACTAAATATTTTTCAAATGGAGAAAAAACCTTCAGGTTTTACCTAAAAAGATCTGTTATACAGTAAAAAGTTCAGTAAGTGGCTTGATATTTATTTTTATTACATTGTATTATATTTCAAAACTTTAAAAACGTTCTACTGAAAAATCAAGTTTTTTGATTTATGACGTTCTTGAAAGGAGTGAGCGAAATACCGGAACTATAGTCAAAATTAAAACGCACCGAGATAATACTTGAATTGTCCAAGTGGTGGGTTGTTGTCCCACAAAATATTTCAAACTTTCAAAATTAGTATATAACGAAAGTTAAATTGGCAGTATGACGTCGTTGTGCCAACCCTAATATATGGAATAAAGAATGGAGTTCGAAAAAAAAGGGTGGAAGTAGACTAAATACAATCAAAATGCGATCTCTAAAACATTTATTTCTTAATTTGCAATTTTTTTTACTTAAATCTATTGTGACACGTGTTTCGATGCATTTGCATCATTTTCAATGACCATATGATTATGCGGAATGCATCTAAATACGTATCACAATAAATTTTAAGAAATAGTGGTATTTATTGATAGAACTTAAATTAAATATGGATAAATTTTACCACACAGTTACTGCTGAATCAATAAATCAAATTTTTGTATAGCCTCCCACCAATCTGATGATGTCGGTAACGACTTAACCTGGTCACTGGCCAATTTAAATAAATGTAAAAAAAACTACATAAGTACTTGTTTTTTTATTGATAAATAAAAAAATAGTTTTTTTAATGAAAGCTTATAACGTCAAGCATTGATTACTAGATTTGATTAAATTTTATTTAAATTTAAGAAGTTTCATGGCTAAGAAGGTAGGTCTTTTAAAAGTTTACATGTTCCTCGAGGATTTCAATATTCTCATAAGGGTCGTCCAATATAACTTTGACAAAGGTTTACAAAAACACAATTTGCGTATTTATATTTTAACATCGTTTCGCGTTTCTCTGACAAAGTTTTCCCCTCGTATTAGGAAAGTTCACCTTTTCCGGCGTATCGCATAATTGTTTAGGGTAGCAAATTAGCAAATAAATGATATCATTTTGTTTTATTTACGTCACATGATGAAATATTATTACATGAAATGAATTGCTTTCAAAAATATTTGAAGTGTAAGAGGAACATCATTAAGAATATTGCTTTTCGTTCAAATAAGTTTTCCATATTTCTCGATCCCCTATTTTATAAAGTGACTAAATTAGTAAATATCGCAACTTTTCAGACGACGTTCACGAGCATATTTCAGCATTCATTATTTATTGTTAAAACATCTCATATACAAAATATAAAGACGTTAAACTTGCCGTTGGAAGTAAAATACATTATGTTGAAGTTGAAGTCCTGCTCTGGAGCGAATTCATCCAATATGATCAATATTTTATTTTATTACAGGCAAGAAATTAATTGGTTAAAATTAATTTAATATTTTAAAACGCACTCTATTTATTTATCAGACACTAGATTATTCATGCATATTATATTATACATGCATATTATACAGTATCGAACAGATTGATTAAAATAAAACTTTTTTTCGTATTTCCAAAACCCTCTTAAAAAAATGTTTTGGGGGTGTTCCTCGTACTATGGATCAGGGCTGTTTCTTTCAGTGACTGAAATGATGAATAGCGAGAACTATCACCCAATTTTACTGGAAAACATACTACCAGAGATACAAAAACGAAGGTCAAATGGTAATGGAATATTTCAGCAGGATTTAACCCCCTGCCACAAATCCAAAAAAATGATGAAATTTTTCACACAAAAACAATGAACTTTATTGGACTGGTCAAGAATTGTGCCAGACATAATCCTAATTGAAAATCTATCCGCAATCTGTAAGAATTGGCTCTCCAAAACTGATTGCACTGCGGTGGAAAAGCTCATTTTGTCCATAATTCAGGTATCGTTTCGAGACGAAAAAAATGCATCCACGTGCCAAAACTTTGAAACAAAAAAATAATACATGCCAAGAAGAGTAAAATCTTTTTTTAGCCCAAATAAGATCATATAAAATATTAAAAGTCAAGTATTTAAAAAAAATAATTTCATACCGGCTCTCTCTTCTAATATATTGTATAATATACATGATATTTATGCACAATACATTTATGATTATGTGAACATCTACATATTTAAAAAGGTTATTTACCTAGTTATGCCAAATATGTAATATTTTAACTATCCAATTCTTAGTCATGAAAACGTTTGAAACTCGAAATAAAACAGGGAAATACTTGCAAAGTCGATAGCGTACCAGAGGAAGTCACTTTAAAATTCCAATGTCTTTTAGCTACGGGCAAGTGAAGTTACTTTATATGCACAGCACTTTTTTGGTCAGTCATTCCTTTGTTTAAGTGACTAGGAACTAGGAAGTCAACATTTCACTGTTCCAATCTTAAGTAGAACTTTTCCTTATCAGCCATGGAGGTTTCCTTTGCCGTGTTCAAAGTCCGTTACCTTTTTTTGACCTTCGGCAAAGTGCAGTTTTAATTGAGCGCAACGCGCATAAAAAATAGTTAAAACTACAATACGGTCATGTAATAAAATTTAGAAAAGGCTGAAAATGTTAATAATTCCAGTATGTAGAATGTTGGCATTTTTCGCATAATGATAGGAAAGAAATTACTGACTAATTAGACAGTAACCGTTTGTTGTGTAAAAACCGTAGATTTAATTGTTGAGTGTCGAGAGTTGTTTTCCAAGGCGAAAAGTTTTAGAACAATGCTTATTAGGATTAAGCACGAGTTTCTTGAAGGGTTTATTAAGAAAATATTATTTAGTACCGACTCTTATATTGTAAACACCGCTATGTTTTATACAATGTAACGCAATGAACGTTGCATGAAAATATACAAAGTCAACATACATTATTGTTTTCTACTCTTAAGAATGTAAAAGAATATAATTTTATCTGTACAAATATATAAATATTTAGAATTTGAGTAGTGTGGTTGTTAATAATGGGTAGAATTGGTGAATGTTACACGTGTGTAAAGTGATCACTTAAACCAGTCTATGACGGTCGTCAGCCCCGTAAATGCCCAGACTTCCATATTCTGCTACATCTTTGATGAGATGTCAAAAAATAATATGTAAATATAATATTGAAATATCTATAAATCTATTAATATGGCGGATCGAGCTTTTTATCCCGGATTGTCCATATCATAGTTTTCTTTCTAATTAAAATTATTTCTTATTAATATTTTTTAAATTAATATTCGTTTCAAAAAGTAATCTACGTCAAGAGATCTACGTTGTTTGTTTGTTGAGAATTAAATAAGTTGTTTTTAAATAATCCCGTTCGTTGATAAGGTGCCCTCGGAAATTGTTTTCCTGCAATGATATTGATTTCAAATACAATTATCGCTGATTATTCTTCCCTCCTTGTTAAAGGAAAGCGACAAAACATATAAATCACAACGGAAAATCAATTTGTGGGTAGGTTCATACTTTACGACTCCCTTAAGACAATCTGGGGGGTGGAAACGTTACATAGGACAGTTTTCTCATTTGGAGTTGTTTATCAAGTTAAAACATTTTAAACATTCTTTCGAATTCAATTGTTTTACATTTTGACATGAAATACGTAAAATAAAGAAAAAAAATACAAAGAAAAAATATGTCGCAGTCTAGATACTTACAGGGCTTTCGACCTGTCTTTGGCTGGTTTAAGTGTTCATTTTATGCACTTCTTACATTCTCTATGTATATATATATATATATATATATATATATATATATATATATATATATATATATATATATATATACATATATATATATATATATATATATATATATTTATATATATATATATATATATATATATATATATATATATATATATATATATATATTTATATATATATATATATATATATATATATATATATATATATATATATATTTTATATATATATATATATATATATATATATATATAAGTTTAACCTTTATTTTGATTCTTTTACTATTTTTTAAAACATATACGAAAATTATTTACATACTCGACACCAACTGGTAAAGGTATAAGATATTAAGTAAACACATGTTTAAATAAACATGTTTAATAGACAGTCTAAATTAAACAGTTCCTAACTAAAATTCCTCAAAAATATTTCTTTGAAAATACTTTACTCGCGTTCTTCACGGAACTTCATATAATTAAATATTCTGTGTAACACTTACATTTTCCACCCATAAAATCTGCAATTTTCATACCTAGGATGCTTTTGTAATATTATAACCCTTTTTAACCCCTTTAAATTACCTAATATTAAACTTTTGATTTAACTTCAACACCTTAATCTGTCTCGAGTAAAGCTAGGCTGTTCCGGGGTCGGGAGTCGAGATGAAGGGATGGGTCTTTGGTAAACAACAACCGGACCGGCTTGATTAGTTCAACATTCCGAGTGAATTCTACTTGTCGTTAGCCGGAACAACCCCTTCGAGGGACGTGTGACATCTTTCATTACGCAATCTCGTTCACCCTTCGTTTTAAAGTTATTCCGTAAAATATGAAATGAAAAATACCGCCTTTATTTTACGCAAAGTATCCTCTTTCCTTTCTGCAGTCATTTTCTGGATGAAAGGGGAGTTATGAAAAGAATTCGGGGTAATGTAGAGGATAAAGGGTGTGATTCCGTTGCAAAAGCAAAGCTTACGCTGAGAATAAAACACCGCTTCTTTACGCTACCGTGCGCAAATATTTTCGTGCAGTAAGCTCACTATGAACTCCACCTAATTGACAAAGCGAAAATTGAGAAAATGAAGAACACGGGTAAAGGGGGAATTCACGTTATACGCGTTATATGACTCCAGCATATAATTACATAGCGTTTTTTATGTCTGTGCCTCGGTATTTTGAAATTTATTTTATAAATGAAAATAACATGCCGTAGAAACTTTAGGGTTCTTGGCTGGGGTAATCATCATTAAAATTACACCCGGCTTGAATATTCAGTACTTTGCATGATGCAAATTAAAATATTGTCATATATTAACTTCTTTTATCATTATACAATGACAGCGCCTACGGAAATCTTGTCAACGGCATTTTAGTATAGATGATTTACATAGTTTCAAATTCAAACTATTTCAATGTTGGCACTTAATAATACTTACACAAGTTAATAGTCAAAACAAGGATGAATAAAGCTGGAATTATAAATCAGATAAAACTTTTTTAATCAATTAAAATTTAATTTCAATTTATTTGTACTTACCTAAACAATAAATATACTCTTGTATCTGTAGATATAATTAATTTAGAGATATTCTAATCGCTTCTATGAATATATTGTATCATCAAACAATGTGTGAATTTGTGAATTCATAGTCATTAATTGTCTACACACAGTCAGTAGTTATGATTAGGTATTTCAAGTTTTAAAACGAAAAAAAAATGTATAAAAAGTACAGTATGACTAGAAGATTAAGATTTTCTTTTAAATTAACCATGACAAATTACAACTTCTAAAAAGGCAAATCGAAAAATTCTTACTTTATGCCTATTGATTAGATTGTTACATAGTTCTTTAAATTTCTTTTGCACTTTTTTTTTGTATTTGTATATAATCTTTACAATTTTTGCTGTCAATAAAAGTTTTTTTAAATTTTCTCCTATACATAGAAGAAAAACAGTCGACGATACAAATCTTTTTCTTGTCTTTTCCACTTTTTTAATGTATGATTTTATTAATCAACAAAATATTTTAAACATTAAGTCACTTGATTGTACCTCAAGATGTCACTAAATTGTACCTCAAGATGTTACATGAACTAAATTTTTAAAGGATGAATATTGAAAATAAATGGAATTTTCGCCACTTCACACATGGGAGTACAGTTTATGTTACACTTCTAATTTCATATTTTTAAAATTGAAATACATATTTATATGAGTTGAAGTTTTTTGTAGAAAGTGCAATTTGATTCAGTTTATTACTCACATATGCGTATGTAAGCTAGGGATGCGAAGATTAAATTTATTTATTATTACACAACATAAAATATTGAGATAAACCGGCATATCGATGTATAGGGAAATGACCGTCGCATGTTTGGTCATAAAATAAGACATTAAATTAATAGGTTTCCTCATAACGGGTCTGACACGGCGAAATAATTCTGTAGAAATACTCGATTCCGTATTATTTACGATGGTTAGCTCAGCTCTGAAAATTTGGAATGTTTTTCAGTTGTATTTTTCAGAATATTTAATTAGGGTCAAACGATTCACTAGAATAAGAATTACTTTCCAGTAGAATTAGGTGATACTTCTCGCTATTCATCATCTCAGTCACTGAAAGAAGCAGGGTGTAGGGTGTTGAAAATACGAAAAAAAAATGTTTCAATTAATCTGTTCGATACTGTTTAAATATTTATATTTATATTTAAACGTATACACTTAAATTCACATAAATTATTGTTAATATTTTTTCCTTACTGAAAACTAATATGTATTTTTTAAATCCCTTAAATGACATGCACATCTCATGAAAACTCTAACTAACGCAATCATAAAAGAAACTGCGATCATAGAAATAACGGAATATTCCTTTAAATGCACATTTCATCCTTTGACTCCCTATTCTTCCTTTCACCCATAGAAAAACTTTGAAAATAGACGTTTCAGGTGTTATTTGGGGTGAAAAAAATGTTAAGAAAAACGTATGCGTGAATGTTAGCTCTCTAATATGGGAATCATCTGGGAGTTGTAAGAAAAAATAAAATACATATGTAGGTGCCGTGCGGATGCATATATCAGAGATTCCATGTGTGTGGTATAGGTCCCCTAGGATGCTGTAGAAGTCTAGGTGGCTACTTGTCTCAAGGGTTGTATTACAAGTGCGTTATCTTCGTCGATATATTTGACTTTATTACTGGGCTTTCCAACGACTTTTATTTTGAAAACGGTTATCCATGCGTGTATTATCAGGAAATAAATGTTTTCGAAAATTATAACTGTACATGGTCTTAACAGAAACCAAAAATGATTCTTTTAACCCTCATTCGCACTCGAATGTGGTAAAGGCACTGCATCGTAGAGATGCAATGTTATTTTAATCGTTTATTGAATGCAAGCAAGGAGATTAGCGTAACGCTTAATTTGATTGCACCATAAAGGTCCCTTTTTTATGAAAGAAGATGGTAGTCTAAACATCCCGGGACCTATAACCTGGTAACGTTCCATATTTTGTATATTATTGATTATCCTTATTAGTTTAATTCTTGAAACCTGTATATTTGCAATGGTCTTAGATCTTTCCATTGCATATATACAAGTTTCAAGAATTAATACAAAATGTATGTTCACATTATCACTTTATACGATTATGAAACGTTCACAGAACGGTGAACGTTACACAAGCTTATAAAGTGATCGCTTACCCGCCAAATACCAGGTCATAAGCTCTGGGATGCTTAGACAGATGCCATCTTCTTTCATAACAAAAAGGGAAGAACGACACATGTTTCATTCTTTCTTCACTCATTCGATTCACATGCCCAAACGATCTCAACATACCTTCCTTAATTTTTATCGATAATGTTTACATCAGCCTTGAATTTATTCCTTATATCTCCATTTGAATATTTTTCATACAACCTGCAATACAAACAAGATAAAACAACAAAGAATTGAAACCATATTTAGGAAAATTGAGATTAAGAATCTACACTTTATTTGAGAATTTCAGAGTCCAAAGGTTAGAACAGGTTAGAATTTAATTAGACCCAGTAAGGAAAAACCTCCGAAGTGTAATGGTCAGCACTTTAGGCTACCATACTGGAGGTCCCGGGTTCGATTCCCAGGGGGGGTCAAATAAATATAAGTGATTTTTCCACTCTAATATTTATTCAATACTACCCTGGACTGGTACCTGAAGCGGAGGGCTGATCACCATTCCTTCGTGGGTTAATGATCAAGATAGCACTGCAATGAAGATGCAGTACCCTATGCACCATTGGGTGTGGATGAGGGTTTGAAGAAGGAAAAGCACACCAGCAAAACCATATAATGTTTTCATTATAGAAACTTAGTCAATATTTTCTCTATATTTTTGCAGATAACAGATTTTTGATACTGACTGAAATAGGGATTAGCCTACTTTCATCACTGTATTATCTCTTCACCGTAGTACTCTCTGTGCCTTATGCAGACAGGTGAAAGGTTTTTCAGCACCCCACAATTCTGCTACTAACACACTCAATCACTTTTTGTCCCTTCCTGAAACCCTTTTATTCATCCCCTCTTTTGAAAAAAATTCAAACAGAATAAAATATTTAAACTTGAATTCTTTATTATTCAAAACACCTCTTTCACAGCTCATAATCTTCGCCACCAAAAAATACAATGTAAAATAATAAAAAAATGTCTTTATTGGAAGAATTAATTTAAGTTACAAAAACAACGCTGTCTATTTTATTATTATGAATGTCTGCATCAAATATTTTTACGATTTTCAAATACTATTTTAAAGATTTTTCAATATTAACAACGTTTTAGGTATTTATCTCGCAATAACTTATTGATTACAAAGCTATGTTTATTTATTTATTTTTTTAAACATCCGTAATGCAATGCAGACAATAAAACATTAAAAAAGGACATTTTGAAATTAATTTAATGAACAGTATTTTTTATGTAAATAGTAGCACATATTAAAAGCTACGATTATGTAAATAAAAATGAAACACTTGTGTAAAACAACTTGAGTTTTATTACATTACACACGACTATTCAGTTCAGTAGATAAAAACATCTGTAGTTTTCGAAACTAATCGTGTGTAATTAAATGAAACTCATTAAGTGGTATTATATTTAATAATATAATATAAAACCCTCATCCGCACCCCAATGGTGCATAGGGCACTGCGTCATATAAGCGCAGTGTTATCTTGATCGTTTACACATGAAGGAAAAGTGATCAGCCCTCCGCTTCAAGTACCAGTCCAGGGTAATATTGAATAAACATTACAGTGAAAAAAACACTTATATTTATTTTTACCCCCCCTGGGAATCGAACCCGGTTCCTCCAGAACGGTACCCGAGAGTGCTGACCATTACACTATGGAGGCGGACATTATATTTACGGTATTATATTTTGTGTTTAAGTGTTTAATTATTTTAAAATATTCAATATGTCATTCCACAATGTAAATGCCGAATCAATAAATAATCTAAAAACTACAATTGTCTAATGTAGTGAAACATATAAAATGAAAGAATAAAAAAGGTTAGACATCAATTCATTGTGAAACGTTGTAGAAAAAAATATTAAGACATCGTTAATACCGCAGGAAAGTCCAATAAATCACAGTGTAACGGTTCAAAAGGAAAGCATACTTTGAGTCTCATTTCACTGCATACGTCACTACACATTCTTGGGTATACTTTTGCATCTGATTCCAAATTATTTACATAATGGTATTCAAAGCACCGTTCATTTTCTTCTCCTAGGTCATTTCTCTTATATAACCTGTTTCTCTTCCTCAACCCTCACATACATTCTCACAAATTTCCTTCCCCTCTTCCACTCAACCTTTGCCATTAAAATAAACCCCTTTATTGCGAGTGGAGAACAAATGCGGTACTTAAACCGAATTAGAGTCTTTGGTGTATTCGTATTTTTTTTTACAAAACGTAGCGCAGTGGTTAGATTGTTGTAATGGGGACTGTTAAGTTCCAATTTGTCTCTCGTGATTAACATTTCCTAATTTACATATCCAATCCATTTACGGTAATACCTTGTATACTGCAACAAAGGTGCTACTATGTGAAACTGAACTTAATTTAACACACACTAACAAAATTCTTCCATTATTAGTAATACTCGTATACCTTCATAAGGACCTTCACAGAATACATACCAATTCAATGAATTAAGAAACGAAACTCAACCAAATCATCTTAATGGGTAAAAATACACGAAGAATACATATTATTTATTGATTCGGCATTAACTTTGTGGAATGACATGATTACTTTATTAAAATTAAACACTTGTTAAACAACTTAATCGAGTTTTGTTTTATTTACGACTAGTTTCGAAAACGATAATTGTTTTCATCTTCTGGTACAAATTAAAACAATTGTCGTTTTCGAAACTAGTCGTAAATAAAATAAAAATCGATTAAGTCGAAGAATACATGTTCACTCTATATATATCCTGTTTTGAACCACTGTATTTCTGGTGTAAAAAGTACTTTGCATTTTTGAAAACTTGTTCTTATCTAGACTCTTAACTGTAAACTGTAAACTCCAGACTTCTTTATGAATATTAAAGCATCGTTCTGACATGTTGGCATTTTATAAAAACACCACCGTCTTATTTCAACGATGAATTATGTGAAGTTTACATCTTTACAGTATACTTTTTGTATCTTATAGTGCTTATATTAACCCTTAGAGTCAAGATGATTCAAGTTTTGAGTATTTTTTTTACCTTCAGGTAAACATGAACCATTACATACAGAGTTTTCTAATACAGACGGGTCAGTGCATACATTTATTTTTGAGCTCACAATATTTCTTGGAAAAAATATTTTTAAAACAAATATTTAAAAATATGAAAATTTTTTTAGTTATGTGTCTGCGAATTTTTCATTCTGTAGTGTATCCAATTTCAGTTCCTGAAATAAAAATGAAGAAAAAAATGAAAACATGCTACATAGGTATTAAAAAAAATCCTATTTATACTAATATTTACTAATAATACCTAATAATACTTAATTATACAAATATCTGTCCGTCTCTGTAGCGTAATGGTCAGCACGCTCGGCTACCGTTTTGGAGGTCCCGGGCTCGATTTCCAGGGGGGGAGTCAAATAAATATAAGTGATTTTTTTTTCACTCTAATATTTATTTAATATTACCCTTTACTGGTACCTGAAGCGGAGGGCTGATCAAATTTTCCTTATGTGTTAACGATCAAGATAACACTGCGTTTATATGATGCAGTGCCCTATGCACCATTATAGTGCGAATACGGGATTGAAGACTTATACCAATTACTATTTGAAACTAGAACACAATTTCAGCATATTTAATGTCATTTGTTTTAAAATTTCGTTTACAAGTCCGTAAGACTATGATATTCAATAAGGGTGGTATGTTTATATATTATATACATACATGAACAATAGCAGTTTTTTCAAAGTATCATAACTTTCCAATTTCCCCAGACAAAATATGAGACAAAGGCCGTTATTCAATTCCATGCACCCCCCACATTCTCTCAGAATTCTAAAACAGTAGTTTGACAGTTACCGTTGCGCGTGATCAGAATGTAATTATGTTACTGTGTTTTCCCACCCGACCGACCCCTTCAATCTAACGTACTCGCATGCATAGGTAGATATATAGTATTTACACCCTGTACGGTCGATTGAACCGACTAAATAAGCTAGACTAAATGCCTATCTTAGAAGTGGATTTTCGATCTGGCATTTTTTTTAAAGAGAATTTTTTTTTTTTATTATTTATAAAAATACTTCAATTTCATACTATTTATATGTGCCTAAGTGGCTTATTATTAGAAAAAGTCTATAGAGTCCGTGTTCCGTGGTAGAGTCCGCGACACTTACCACGGAACTACAACTCGACATTGTTTTTCCAGAGGTATATTTTCAGTCACAATAACAAAAAAACGACTTCTTCTTTATCATCTTGTTGTAGGCCTTGTGGCCTGTTTTTAAGAGGGATTAGCCTCCTGCGATGTCGACTCCCAGCTATCGACCCATCTCTTTGGTGGTCTGCCCGGGAGTCGTCTACTATGGGGTTGGCCGTACAGTGCGATGTGGGGGAGTCTGGATGGTTCCATTCTCCTCACATACCATTGTCTCCTTCGTTGCCTTCTCCACCTAATGACATCTTCGATCCTGGCATTTTTCTTATTCTATCTCGAAGACTTTTGCCTGATATGCTTCTTAGAGTCTTCATTTCTGACACTCTGAGCGCGTTTTTTGTGGCAACGGTGTTACGTTAAAAAAACGACTACTACATCGTAGAATCATAAATTACTGCATCGTAGAATGCCACGCATTCTATGGACCGATATGTCACCAACGCAAATGTGCTCCAAAGAGCAAGGGCTGACTGATATGGTCCGGAAGGTGTCCTACCTGGGGCATGTGCTAAGAAGACGTTTGAGTTTAATCATAAAAGGCAAAATAGAGGGTCGACGAGGTGTGGGCAGAAGACAGATCTCCTGGCTCCAGAATATACGAGATTGGACGGGGATCAGGCCCGTCGAGGCGCTGTTCAGAGCTGCCCAAGACAAGGACAATTACTCTCAAGTGATAGCCGACGTCAGGGGGACCTGACATGACGCACAAAAGAAGAAGAACTTTATACTCACAATTAAAGCTGTTTGAAGGTTATATAAAAGCCTGGTATTTTGCGAATATTCGATTTTAGTTATTATTTAATTTATCGGAGCTACTTTAAATGCGATAATAAAACTCAGTTTAGATAATTAAACGTCCTTATAACGACTAACCGACAATTGTAACCAAAAACGAGCAATCAATACCATTGTAAAAAGTTTTTAAAGTTCTGTGTATTGGTGAAACCCACTAAGCGATACGATACTTTATTATCAAGTTTACTTGTGATAAGAACGTTAATTCAATACGCACTTCAGGTTTAATTGTTTACGAAATTTTTTACTTTTATTGGTAAAAATACAACAATTATAGATAGAAATATCTTATATATTTGAACTGCTTATTTAAAAGGGTATATTCAATTATTGTTATGAATTTTATCCGCCTCCATAGTGTAATGGTCAGCACGCTCGGCTACCGTTCTGGAGGTCCCGGGTTCGATTCCCAAGGGGGGTAAAATAAATATAAGTAATTTTTTTCACTGTCATATTTACTCAATATTACCCTGGAATGGTACCTGAATCGGAGGGCTGATCACCTTTCCTTCATGTGTAAACGATCAAGATAACACTGCGTTTATATGACGCAGTGCCCTATGCACCATTAGGGTGCGAATAAGGGTTTATTATTATATTCAATTAACATTGAAGTGAGACAACTCCAGGTTATTTTATTTTTTAACAAAAAAAAACGATTTGGATGACAAAATCACTGTCATTGAGTTCATTTTGCACTCAAACTATAAAACATTCAGTAACTCATTATCAACAATGATATGTTAATCTTAGGTTTGTAATGTGATAGAGGTGACAGAAATTACATACTTACGGGATCAGGTTAAAGACATTAGTTTGGAAAAAGGTATAAAGTAGTCACCATACCTAAAAAAAATGCTGTGGACATTGTCAGGATGATATATAAATGCTTTATGTACACTCATTTGGAAAGGTATATTTCCATTGTACCACTTTGCTTTTCAGAAGTACATAATTGCGGAAAACCATTCGAAAACTCGCGAAACAACGAAACAACCGCAACCGAACACACGAATGACCGGAAATGTAGGAAAGCGATTAATCATTACATGTGTGCTAACCACGTGAATGTTGCCGACACGTACCAAACATTTGTGTTAAAAGTTATCCACGTCATGGATCGGACATTGCAAATCTGTTATGTCGTTTACACTGTGAGATTTTTATTACCATGCACATAAATTGAAAACAAACAACTACCAAAAAAACAAATTTTCCACAAAATCTTACTAGCGGACTAATTGGAATACGAGTAAACCTAAGTATTTGTAATAATATGCATTGAAAAAAAAATTGCTGACAGAGTGCGACAGACAAAAACCAAGATGGCAAAGGTACTTCAGTTTTGAGAAAAACTTAAATCCATAACTTAAAATGTTGTTTTTTCAAAGCAACACGAGTATTTTGAGTGTAATATTATGAGACGTATTTTTTATTATTCTTAACTTGTAACAGTAACAAAGAATTAAAATAAAACTTACAACAGAAACAATAAAAGTGTGACTGAGTTTCTATACACGTGATTTACGAAGAGATATTATTACTTACGATTTAAAACTGTTGTGATTTTTTATTGTAAAACAGATTAATTAAAATTCAATGAAATATTTGTTATATACTATACATATACATATGTGCGTATATTGAGATAAACGACAGTTTCTTGTAATTTTTAAAATGTTTGTCTTTTTTGTATATAAAATGTTATGAAATAGCACATAATACATATGTAATGGTATTTATACTCCCGTAATTAATTTTTTGATTCCATAATATTGAGTTGTTCGTAGTTATGGAGAATTTGACTCCCCTATCTTTGATGGCTCTAAATCTTAAAGATTTGAGAAAAAAACTAGTTATATTAATAATAAACTACCAATAAAAGTATTTTCAAAGTTTTATTTCATTATTTTCACTCTGGTATGCTCCCAATGAAGATTTTTTACAATATAACTATCGCATGATGTTGTTTTAGCTAAGTGTCGTAGTAAATTAATTATAGCGGTAATATGGGTAGCGTAGTGTAACGTGCATACAACCAATTTAATAATGCTTCCCTCCCTCTCCAATAGCAGTTTAATGACTTTCTGCATTAAACTGCAAAATGCATTTTTTTCCTTTTATGATAAAATCAAATTCACCCTTAAAACGTCACTAAAGGCATGAAACATTATAGCTCGTAAAATGGGTGTCACAAAGATATCACCTTTTAGTGGTGGGACCATTATTTGTTCCTTTGTAAGGTATTACAACGTTTTCACTTTCAGGATATGAAAGGGTACATTAAATCATGGGGTCAAAAGGCTCTGCAACTAAAGGATTTTACTTCGATATCATTAAACTACCGCGACTTTTAAAGGATTTTATTAATGTACCCGCTACGGGTAATGTTGAAACCTTTTTCACACTCACGAGACACTTAGCTAAATCCAAGCTTAAAGCAACACTCAGGTACATATAAAACTAGTTATTTACATAATTTAAATATTGTTTTTTTTTATCAAAGTTCCCTGGTTTCGTAAGTTTGTATACTTTTAAGGGTTTCAGCCATTCATAATTTGACTACCGTTAGGATGAAGAATAAAATTCGAAGAGAATAGTGTAACTTAACTTATTCTTCTAACCCTTACATACACGCGATGGCGCATAGAACACCGCATCGTTTATAAAAAATAATCGTAAATTACACAATGATTATTTTGGTAACCATGAATTTTATAAAACTTGTTTCTAAATATTGTATAATCGAAAATTGTCCGAGATATTTTTGATAGCAATCACAATCGTAATTATTTTTTTAGTGGTATACGTAAAATTTATTTTTTCACTGTAATATTTATTCAATATTACCATGGACTGGTACCTGAAGCGGAGGACTGATCAACTTTCCTTCAAGTGTAAAACGATCATGATAACACTGCGTTTATAAGACACAGTGCCCTATGCACCATTGGGGTGCGGATAAGGGTTTTATTATAATTTATTATTATACGTAAAATAAAATAATGTATGACGTAAATAAATACTGTCTGTATTTGAAACATCGTTTATTTGTAATATATTGTAGAATGTACTTGATATTTCAAACAATAAAGTTATATATTTTGGAAAAGGTCGATTATTTTGATATTGTTATTTTCCCCGTTTTTATCGTTACTGACAAGCTTTCACATCAAATTCAATAAATACATCTTTTCAGTCTGCGTTTACGTGAAATTCTGGTTTTCTCAGAAACATAACTATGGATTACCTTTCAACATCAACTATTTCACTATTTGTATGGGACCCTAGAGCTAAAAGGTTAACCCTTATAAATTGCGAAAAAGTAATTTTTTTTTAAAAGGATTACATTACGTACCCAAATTTGATGATTTTTTGTTTTATAGTTTATATTAACTTCTATATATATTTATATATATTAATATATATATGTATATATATATATATATATATATATATATATATATATATATATATATATATATATATATATATATATATATATATAAATACATATGTATGAATTTGGTTCTTGTCTGTGTAACAGATTCCACTGGTCTCTGTTTTATATTATATTTTTGTGTATCAAGACAGACTAGAGCTAATGAAATATACATCACTACTAAATTATTGCCATATTTTGTATTTCATAGTAGAAAATAAGCATTGAATTATCGTATAATAGATAGCTTTAACAATGATATTTAAATAATATTACAGAGGTACTTTTTTCTTCGAAACATTTTCAAAGAGGCTCAACATATAATACTATCTACTAAATTAATTAAATGGTTTTTATTACACAATTGAAAAAAATAGTTGAATGCCGGTTTATTTTTATTAACATTCCGGCTAGTATGTTTATTACTATTTGAATATTATTTTGTATACCGATATAACAAGTAAATTCAAGTAAAATAAATCCCTGTATCTATTTGTAAATTGCATTCATGTGAATTCGATGTCGAAGCATTCACCGAAGGAACTTTATTTCAGTTACGTACAGTTAGGCGAACGCAAATGGACGGAAAATAAATTGGATTCGCAGAACTTCAACATAAGGTACCTGTTATTCGACAAGTGGGAGAGAAAATGCACGTAGACAAGATTTTGACTGGCAAGCACGTTATCACAAACGTTATTGGTAAATCGACGTTCGAGTCACCTACGAACGTTCAGTATTCTCAAAGAATGTACGTCAAATACTTGTTCTTATAAATTCTTTGTAGAACAGTCATTGCATACAAGTAAAGTATGTTGACCACAAAGGAGAATACCATTATATGGCATTAACAATGGACTGGTGTATTTGCAGTAATTTTGATCTTTACGGATATATGGAGGAATTTATTCATTCTTATTGAAAAACTTATTTACGTCTATTTATTTAAATATATGCACACATACATGTACATGTTCACACATACACACAGACACAGCTGGGTAGACATTCTACTGTGAAACTGGCGTCACGGGTTCGATTACCGCCAATAACAAAATAAATTCTAGAAAGATTTATTTTTAATTCGTCTACGTGTTTGTGACGAATTTTTCACATTTACCTTTCCTATTCTTACTATCTTCCAGCAGACGAGCCTTTAAAAGTAGAGGATTTATGGGTTATTCCTTTAAAAAAATATTTTGAACACAAAACTTTTAGCAGAAGATAGCTTGTTTATTACAATACTTTAATTCCATAGTTTCATGTAAAAACATACTAATATAAAAATAGCAAACAAATGATTTTTTTCAAATTGCTAATTCATTGAATAACATTAAGTTTGAACTTAAGTTTAATAAAAAAAAATCAGTTACCTTTTTTTATACTACTAGCGCGTTGAGTGTTGACTATTGTAGACTGTTGACAAATATTGCGAGTGTAAAAGTTTTCCTTTGAGCATAGTAGATAATAAAACTAAAGAAGAAGAACTAACGATATTGGAAAAGTCTTGTCTTGTGGTGTCGAACAAACAATAAGATCGAATATTGAACACAATAAATGAAACATATGTAGGTATCCTATAATATACGTATAGGTGATTTTGTAATACGAAGTTTCGTACTCGAGAAGAACCAAATGTAGAGAGTGTAAAATATTGTTAAAATGAAGCTTTTTCGATCTGGATGCTTATATCTTTTTGCACTAATTTGCACTAATGTTTTGCACTAACTACAAGTAAAGTTGGCTGTTCTTAAGATAAGTTGTCTTTATTTAAGAAGTATCACAATAACATATTCAAGCAATTAATGAAACGTTTTTATAGTTACCTATTAAAAAAAAGCCTTCTTCTTCTTCTTCATGAGCCCTCTGCCCTCCACTGCTCGATATAGGCGTCTTCCGTATCCTTCCATTTGCTTCGGCTGGTTGCTGTTTGCAGCCAGTTTCTACCTCCCACAGCGACTACGTCATCGGACCATCTCTTTTGGGGTCTTCCAACGCCTCTTTTGCTCTGTCAAGGTCTCCATCTTAAAATTTTTGGGGTCGTTGAAATGTAAACATAATACCTTTATATTATATGATAGTCTGAAATTCGCAACAAATAGTAGGCAGACAACATTACAAGGTTCCTGTTATATTCTAAACTTAGTATATCGAAGAAACTTTGCGAGAGGGAAGACATTTTCCTAACCTCTTCAAACCCAAAGTTATTGGTACATCTCATAGAATTTATAAAAAAAAATACCCATAATTCAGCAGTTACTATTTAAACAAATTACTTTTCTTGAGATAAGTATATCTACATATATATCTCAATTAATATGTATAATATTATGACAGGCACTGTTGTGTTGTTGAATAAACTTTGCACAAAGTGTACAATGAATGATAAGGAGAGTGTTGCATTACCATACCACAATGTTAACAATGCTTTTAATATCTATGAAAAAAATAAAGGAAAAACGTTTTTTCGCGGGTTTGATTTACGCCAGTTGCAAATTTCCAGAAATGTTTTTTTTTATTGTTGCGGTCTTTTTTTATAATTTCATTCTCCATATTTTTTTTCCAGTCTGCAAACAGGTAATACACTCTTTAACAAACACTGAGTTATTTCTTTCCAACACACTTATTTTTTCTTACATGGTTTATAGCCATAGCTCATGATAAAGGAGCCTAGAAATAAACTATCTGTTATATTATTGAAGTTGATACCGCTTGGGCTGAAGCGGTTAAGGGTTGCTGATACTATAATATTAGACATGTTTAAGTATTCATTTCCTTTAATTTGAATTATGAAGATGTAGGTCTTAACAGTGAAAGGTTTATGAAGATATATTACGATACACTATCCTCTGCAAATTGTTTACTCTATTGTGATTGTTATTTTTGCATACATAGAAAATTACTTTGACTAACATACGTTTTCCACGTCGTTTTATATTGAATGTTGTTGTATCTCAACATTTCGTTTTAATTCTTCATTTCATAAAAATCATCTAGCTATACAAAAGGTACACTTTTATATGGTTCAGATATAGAAAACCTACGGTTTAAAGGCCGCATGCGGCCCCTTGCCTATTCCGGTACGTTTTTTCGACTTGTAACAATAAAAAAATCTAAATACAAAGGTATATGTAAAAAGTTAAGCGATCGTATGTTTTGTGCCCGTGAAAATCGATAACCAGTCGATGAATTTATTAGATTTTTTTTACAAACGCCAAATTATGTTGTATTAGATAACAAATGTGTGCTTTACAAATGAAAAGGTTCTCCACCCCTGATACAGTCAATCGAAACCGCTTGCCTTTTGAAATGATGTTTTGGTGTTTTGTGCCTTGTTTATTTTATTTACGTTTTTGTGTTTTCTTGTTTATTTTTATTCACATATTATGTTCTTTTATTTAAATTTGGCTCAGGTTTAATGTGTCAAAACAAAATTTTCTGTTGTTATCAACGAAACCCGGAAAAGTTTCTTTGTTGTTGTTGCTTTTACGTGATTATTTTATATCTTAATTTGTGTTGGTTTCGTGAAAAATATCTTGAAGAAAACTTACTTAAAAACCAATAATATTGATTTTATACAAATAATTGAACATAAAAAATATTTTAATTGTATTACGATAAAACGTAAGAAGATTAATCAGTTATAGGTAGTTTATTCAAAAGAGAAAATAAAAACGGTTTTTACATTTTTTTAATCAAATAAGTTCTTCTTATAAGAAATATGTGATCCCTTGTTATAAAATAATTTTCATGCAGGACAAGAATTGATATTGGACCTATTGGCATTATTATATAAGTCTACTGAGTAGTAAATTCATGTCAAAGATGTAACACCGTCTTATTTTGAAACCTTGGAAAAAAGAAGTCCAGTGTATAACGATTATCCGTTAACAGTATCAATGAGCTTTATTTTTTACGTTACCCGTTAAATTTCCGGGATTAGTTGTTTGTGACAAGAACATGGAAATATTTTGAACAAAAGACCCGTAACTACTCGTATATCTTTAGCAAAGAACAACATTGAAGATATATCTAAGCCTGGAATACGATTTGGATTTTGAATATAAATATGTGTACGGAAATTGAAGAGCAACATGATTTATTCTGAAAACGTATTTCTGTGTCGTTTTGTCTAAAAGCCTTTTAAATCAACGGGTGTAGACGTATCTTGTTGATGTTTAACCAAATTCACTGTAACTCTAAAGATCTGAAATAAATTTCTGAACGCAATAAATATTTTTTATTTACTGACTAAAAATACCAGTTGAACGTGACAAAATAAATTTTAGAGGATCGATTTCTTTAGGAAAATTATAAAAAAATATACAATAATAATCAATACTGTTTACTAAAAATACAAACTTATTTTCCATGTATTTAATAAGTTTTATTTTTCGTTTTTGTTAAGGCTTATAAATTGGTAAATTTACGAATCTTTTAACTATTGTAGCCAAATTATGATGATTTTAAAAGTAAGGTACCCTATGCAAATATTAAGACACCATGCTTGAAAGAAATACATTGTTAAATATACGTCCCCAAGGTTTTTCATCGATTGGTTTGAAAGTTTGACACAACATTGCATTAAATTATGTGCGAATTTTTATCTACCTGCTACAGAAAAAATGGTTTAAAAAAATGGCAGTGCCATCTGTTAAATGAAGAAATAAATTAATAAACTAAAAATTGTTCATGGCGGACAGCATGCTCCTTGAAATATGGTAAAACGTTATGGTATACCCATAAGTATTGTGTAATTCAATATCATATATTAGATATGGTTGCTATCGCTTTTCTTTATTTTCCACATGACTGAGCCACAGGTAAGTACAGTTATCATATGCATAAATATTTCTTAGTGACCCTGTTGTGCATACATAATACATAAACAAGGGTATATTTGGTTGTAGCCTGCACCCAATACTGACTGTCTGCCCGTCTGGCGAGCTAGTAGCGTCTAGCACTAGTGCAGGCTGACAGCGGAGAGCCGACCGACTGAATAAATGAATAACAATTTGTTGGGTAGATGGGCGCATTGTTATACGGGCACACGGCTCCTGGAATAAGCGGGAGAGATTGCCCCAAAGCTCGTTTTCCTTTCTGCGGTGGACACAGCGTTTAGTTTTCCATAAATTTTCTCCCCTCTGTTTGCGTAGCGGAGGCATGTGACTTTATACACTCGATGCGGTTGAAAGGATCATTGCGAGTATGGAAATACGGATTCACAGATTAAGGCATATTGAGCTTAGTTTACAACTTTGTTATTTATATTTACATACTGTGTTGATTTGAAATACGGAACTTCATTTGAATTGAAATTAAAATATTAATATATATTATGCAGTAAAACAACAAATACATATCGCTCACATCTTTCAAGAACGTCATAAATCAAAAAACGTCAATTTTCAGTTGTGCATGTTTTCGGAATGCTCAAAAAATGTACTATATTCCAGCAAAAACGGCATATTTTTAACTTAATATTTACCCGCTACAGGACAGAAAGCGTTGTTTTTGAATTTTAAAGAAAAGGTATTGTTTAATTATTTTTTTAAAATACTTAAGATTGTACTTAAAAAGATCTGTTGCTCAGTAAAAAGTTCAACAAGTGGTTTGATATTTATTTTTAATATATTATATTATATTTATTAAATTTAAAAACGTTCTGAAAACTCAAGTATTTTTATTTATGACGTTCTTGAAAGGAGTAAGCGATATATAGTTTCTTCCACATATATTTTTTTTAATTTGACCAGTAAATGAGTTTTGTTGGCCAACCTGGTTACTGGTCAAATGAAATATTTGAGGAAAAAACAAAATGGCCGTTATTTTATTATATAAAATCCATTTCCAACAAGAAAAAACTTACATTTAACGTTATGTTTTTTACATCTTTTATTTACTGATTGGGCAGTCACTTTGTGGTATAATATGTATCCATTTTTTAAATATAAGTTTTACTTGGTAAATACCACTTTTTCTTTTAATCTTATATGACACGTATTTCGATGCATTCCGCATGTTTGAAAATAATACGGAATGCATCAAAACACCTGTCACAATGGATTTTTTAGGTTTGCTTTTAATTTTATTAGTCACTAGCTGTATTCGGCTACGGCTTACTGTAACTTAATAAGGGTTAAGTGAACAAAAACAACAAAAGAAACCACATGTTTCTAATGTGTTTAATTTCACAATGCTTGTGGGTACACAATATTCTAGCAGATGGCAAGAAACATGATGACTACATAGCATAGTTTGGTATTGATTTAGTTGTTATAACAGATGGCGCTGCCATTGCGGTTAGAAACAAGTTTTTTTCAATAAAAGTAATATTTTTTCTTGTCATGAAAAAAAAACGCGCGCATTGGTATGCAACGTTATGTCAAAAATTCATAGCAATCAGATAACTAGTGAAGATTGATGATTTTGGACAAACTAGCATTAATATTTGTATGTATTTTTACGTCATTTTGGTATTGAAATTACACTTAAAATAAATATATCATAATACGTATGAATATGCTTAAGTCTACCAAAGCAACATTAAAATACCGCAGTCGAAACTGCGCCCGCGGGGACATTTCCCTTACGGGATGGCTCCCAATTCAGTATATCTACACTACTTCCCTTCTTAGAAGTTGTTTAATCACATTCCCTCGACTAGGCAATGCAATTTCAGCGAAACTTCCTACTTATCTGCTCTCAAATTTTCCTCATATTTCCTACTCTGCACCACGCGAAGGAGAACATCTGTAGAATTTGTCGTTACTTTTTAAGAGCTAGGAAAAGGATTTAATTTTGGTCCCGTTTCGATACAGTGAGGCTCTCAGCGGGCTATTAAAGGAATAATGGCTTCTTAGACAATGAGAATCACAAAGGCGTTATTTGGTTGGCTCTAGACCCTGGAAGGTTGTATTGAGGGATCAAGCGTTCCACTTTGAGGTCAAACAGCATGTGGAAGTAATTCCACGAAGCGTAATACAATGGGGCTCTAGCAAGAAAGGCAAACGTAATTAGTTCCTTTTATTGGCAGCTTTGAGGCATTATTGACTAGTAAACTTTCCCATTAAAAGAATGAATGGATTTTTCATAAAACGAAGTAGGTATTTTTTCGATGAAAATCATTAAAGCCTTCCAGTTGCGCGTTAAATGACGAAAGCACATTTTCATTCGAAAGCGATATGTAATACACGCATAAGATGTATAAGAGAGAACCTAGAAAGTATGTTTTTTCTACGAATGTAAAACCCTTTAAATAATTCAAAAATGATTTCGTATATTTTTTGCAGCATCATTTTCGTCAATCACAATTAATATTAAAAATATCTATGTATGTTATATTAATAATGAAAATATTTTAATCATTGTGTATGATTTTATGTAAGTCACTTTTTTCATACTGTTTTTATGTTGTTGTTGTTAATGTTAAAAGATAAAAAAAAGTTATAATACTGACATTTCTTGGTGGAACTGCATTTTATATAATAAAATTATAACTATGTAATTTTTTTAACATTTATTTTATTTGACCAGCAACCGGGATTCGTCGTAACCGACATCATCAGACCAGTCTGATTACGACGGAACCCGGTTGCTGATCAAATAAAATTCACGTGGAAAAAATTACACAGTTGTTATTTTATTATATTATGTGAAATGTTTACTGCTGTTAAAAATCTAAATTTTATTTGACTTAAAACGGGTTAGTTCGTAACGTAACTTCCTTTGTTAGTTACGAATGCAATTCTATATTCCCATTACTACACTTTATTTTTACATAGTTATTTAAATGAAATTTATAAATTTTTTAAATTTAATTTAATTAATGGTTCATTATTTAACATAATTACATATTTTTAATTATAAACTACTAAAGTTTTTTTTTAAATCTAAGTATTTTTAATTTCAAAAAATTATTTAAATGCATTTATTTCAACATTATACATTAATTTATGTTACATGAAGTTTTATAATACTTTTTACTTCCGGATTATATAAGTATAAGTGTAAAATGATCTTTGAAGTAATTTCGAGTAAAAAATATATTATTTCCTTAATTATAAATACAATGAACGTATGGTTATTAAAAGAATTAGCAAAGTTACCACAAATGTAAAAAAAGTTTCTTAGGACCCCGGTATCCTGTACATGTCGCTCACTCCTTTCAAGAACGTCATAAATCAAAAATCGACGATTTTCAGTAGTGCATGTTTTCAAAATGCCCAGAAAATTTACTATATCCCAGCAAAAGAGGCATATTTCAAACTTAATTTTTACCCGCTTCAGGGCAGAAAGTGTTGTTTTTGCATTTTGAAGAAAATGTATCGTTTAATTATTTTATTAAATATACTAAATATTTTTTAAATGGAGAAAAAACCTTCAGGTTTTACCTAAAAAGATCTGTTGCACAGTAAAAAGTTCAATAAGTGGCTTGATATTTATTTTTAATGATTATATTCTTAAACTTTAAAAACGATCTCCTGAAAAAAATAAATGAAAAGAGTTTTTTGATATATGACGTTGTTGAAAGGAGTGAGCGATGTGTCCGTATACATATTTTTCAACGCACTTCACAAGCAGCTTAAATAGGATACCAGTTTTAAAATTTGGTGTCAGAACACGTCGTTTCACGGATTCAGCTTTTTAAGCTTTACAAATGAAACAAACAGTCGTGCTTTGTTCTCTGCAGTGTTTCAGTATCGGGGTTAACTGAAATATTTTCACTCTCAGTTGGCACTGGCTTGTACGCGTGAATTGAATACCGTAAGTCTGGAAGTTATACGTACCTAGTCCGAGCTTGGTGTGTTGCCAACATTGGAGCCCTTACTTCGTTCCATTGAGAGAAATTCAGACGAGTTCACGGTCTCCGGGGATAAAGGTCACACTCAATGGGCATAACAATTTAGTTCGTAGCATGTGGAGCTCGGATGTTTCAGTTGATACCTAAAATAATGTAACTGCACAATTAAATATCTGCGTAACAACAACAAACATAATTGATTTAAGTTTTGTACTGACATTTCTTGGTAGAACTGCCTTTTATAGAATAAAATAACACCTTTGTATTTTATTCCACGTGCATTTAATTTGGCCAGCAAATGTTAAAATATTTAATCCTGCATTTGTGTAAAAATATTTGAATACTCTGAAACATCGTTATTGATAAAATGTTTTCTTTTATTTTTATTGTCGATATAGATTACTTGTAGCCATTTACGTAATCGTATGTACTCTTGGCAGGATAGCTCTCAACATCAAATAAATCCATATCACAAGTATCTATTACATTAATTATAAAAATAAATAAGTTTGTTTATTACCATAAACATTTCTTTTGATAAAGATAAATAAATCCTTTATGGTCCCAGAGACCATAAAGCTGAGTAATTCAATTACCCCTACGCCGATATCAAATATCAATTTATACAGCTATATAAAAACAATCTCCTTCGATAAATATTAGATCGTTCCATCCCTTCCCTTATTCATTAGTAACGATCCCTTCGGTTTGATATCCCTTAGCCAAATACCTTCACGTTAGTTGTTCACGTTGATACTCGCAGGTATATTTGATCTAATCACTCCAAAGCAAATGTTTTCCTAAAAGCGAATATTTTAATGGGCAAGTTTCAACATTTTTCAAATGAATATTCGTGTAGTAAAATGACGAAATTTTACAGATTTTCTTATTTTTAACCATTTCCCATCAACATTAAAATATGGCTTAAAAAGTTATATTTTTCTAGGTATTTGTGATTCTATGATTCTCGCTTGCGTTATTATTCTAGTTATATGATTACATTAAGGCCTAGATCTTGCTCGTCCAGATAAGAACGTGTTCAGCCGCGATTAGGGCTAGACATGTCTCCTTGCTAATTTTTTCGAATATTTATCGAAATATTACTTTTATCGAAAATATATACATTGAAAAAATTTTTTTTTTTTTTAACTCTTTACCTTTCAATAACGCTTTTCTTTTCAAAACCTTATATATATTTTTTTTTTTAACTATTTTTTTCGATACAAAAACGGTGTTTAAAGAAGAAAAAAATAATCACGTCAAATTTAACCTGGGTTTAAAGAAAATTATACTTTATTTATCGTATATTGGGCCTTAACAGCGATAACTAGCTAATGTAGATAAAATTGACCGATTTAAAAATGCCGTTAGAAATAAAAGCCTAGATGTAATGTTGAAGTTATCCTAACTACGTAGTCAACGCGTATGTAATACCACCCTTGGTCTGGATATGTGAAGCGAATAATTAGGATATTAGAGTGAAGACAACCGTGAAAGACTTGCCAACGCCAAATAAATAGAGCCTTAAAGTTGGTCATTTTTAGTGTGTCGTAACTAATAGGATATGTATGAACAAATGTAAATGAGTTGAATAAAACCTTTGCCGGCATTTAATATACAAGTGTTTGATTCTCTCTGCTTATCCTTAAGGTGAAATGACGTTATGCATAATTAGGAAATTAATATACAAGTTGATATTAGTAAATGTAAAAAAATCACAGCTATCAAGTTTATTTAAAACCTGATTTGTTCAAATGATTTCACATTAAGTGCTTTCCAGATTTTTTTTATTATTTCGTACTGCTGTTGATAAAAAAGGCATTTTTAATAAGTATTTAAAAAACTGTTCTCATTTCTACATGTTTATATATTTTAACATTTTACACATTACATACATATTTTTTGTTTCATATTTGTGATTTTCTCTCAATCCAGTGATGTAAATCACATTTGGATTCACAATCCTGCATTAGATACATAATTTGTGGTATTCATTACAAATTGGTTCAATACAATGGCGGTATCTTGCGGTTTTTCCGAGTACTAAAATTGTTTAGTAATTGTACTTGTAATTCATATTTTCGGTAAAACTAACCGAGTTAGGTAATAAAAGCTCTTTGTTATTGAAATATGCCAATTTCAGGTTCACACATGAACTAACAGGCAATAATACTCTATTGTGTTTCATTTATTCAAATATTCATAGTTTTATTTCTTTTAAATTAGCAAAATTATAAAATTTTATATTCAAATAGATGCCTTTTTGTAATGGCTGTTTTGTGAATATATTTGAATAAAACTTAAAATGTTTATACGAATGATTTCATCTTATTATAATTATTTTTAAACGCTACTTAAAGTTTCTATCTCGTTTTATCATCACAGTAAAACAAAGATTCAACCGATTTCATATTTTTTTTTACTTATTTTTATTACACAGTTACAATTCATAATTAAATATAAAGACTTTATAATTTATATAAACAATTGTGAAAACGTAATGTAATATTTTTCCATAGATTTTACCAATTTAGTTCCATATTTAATCACAAAATATCAGACAAGATCCCCGAATTCTTTTGTATCGTTTTTTTAGATTTTTTAATAATTTAATATTGCACAGATGTAAAACAACACAACGTTAAACCATTATACGTACCTACGTAGGTAATTTTTTTTCAATAAACTTCCGGAAAACTTAAAATCGATAAAATATTATCAAACCTTTAAAACTATATTTAAAAAACATATAAGACTCACCCCTACCTAGACTCCAGACCAAAGAATATACATATATTTTTAAAATTTACTTTGTTTATAAAAAAAAATGTACAACGGACTCCCTCTCTAAGCGCAAGTATCTACTTCATTAGAGAGGTAGAAACGTTACATTAGAAATGTTTTGTATATTTATCAACTATTTTGTATTATTTAAATATGTATATTGTAAAAAAAAAACATTTAAAAAGGTTTTAATTTTAATTTGGCTGAAAGGCTTAATCCAAAATAATCCCGAATTAACAATAAGTAAGACGTTATATTGGAACAATAATCAACTTTTCCTCTTTCCTGAATTTACATTTTAATTGTTACTGCGCAGACACATAATTAGGAACAGCAATTTCACTCTCGGGCCTCTAATGTTTCTTTCTCTTAATTTTCTTTCTTCGTGCAGTCCTAATTAGATGGGCTCGCATTTCACAAGAAAATGATGGCTATTTGAAGCTTGCCTAAAAGTTTTAATTTTACAAAAGATTTATTCTAAGAACCAAAAAATAAAAAATTGATGGTAAAATGATATATTACCTTGAAATTTATGTACCAGCTTTATATACATACAATAATATAGTTAAAATGTTATTAAATTGTAAAGATAAAGAAAATAAATTGAATCATTCTGGTGTTTATAAATTAAATTGTTTCAATTTTCCAGCCTTTTACATAGGAAAAACATATTTATTGTAACTGCAGACAGTTGGTAGAATTCCATATTGAATTGTTGGGTAATATATCCAAAATAAAACAAGGTTTTTGTTGGATTGAATTCTACATTTATTTATGTTTATCTTAATACGTGACGCGTTTCGTCTTCTTAGGACATTATCAAACACTCAAACACGCGTTTGATAATGTCCCAAGAAGACGAAACGCGTCACGTATTAAGATATACATAAATAAATGTAGAATTCAATCCAACAAAAACCTTGTTATATTTTGGATATATTGCCCAACAATAGGAAAAACATCGCGTAAATTCAATAGCAGAGTTAAAGAACATCTAAAGTGCCTTAATACTAATAATTTTTCGGCATTTTCTAATCACCTTACGTCTGAAGACCATACTTTTAGTAAATTAACGGTATAGAAATTTTACATGTAAA
Organism: Brachycentrus maculatus; assembly: GCF_059751285.1. NCBI lineage: Eukaryota > Metazoa > Arthropoda > Insecta > Trichoptera > Brachycentridae > Brachycentrus > Brachycentrus maculatus. The sequence continues at coordinate 113,530 of NW_028281097.1, forward strand.
TAAAACTGGTCTTTGTTTAGATAATCTAGAAAAATTAGAAATAAGCAAAGCAATCAATAAAGACTTACCCATAATAAATAAGCAACTAAATTTAACTCCGAGTCCACTTTTGAAAATATTCCCATTGTGATTCATTTGTCGTCTTTCTCTCTTTCAAAAATTTTATTTTTATGCAAATGTCAAATCGTAATAATTTAATTTTAATTTTGATGACCTGATAATGGAATGATTTTCCGAAACCGGTAGTCGCAAATAAATGTATAAAAAAGTGGTATTACACAAAGTAAACAATGGATGGTAAGGAGAGTGTTTTTTTTTAAATGATACCGATAATTCAGTTGAAGGCAAAGTGGAAAAGGAAATAAAATGAGATAAATTTGAACGAATTTTTTATTTAAAAAAAGTTTTCAAGTTATGTGACGGCATTATTTAATATGGACTGCCATATAATCAGATTGAAGCGCGCATTCAAATCACGTATCGATCTTCAAACGAGGCGTTTTTGGGAACTGTAAATGTGGCAATATAATGTAAACTGTGAAAAATTCAATGAATAAATAAACACTAACACGCGCCCTGCCACAAATGGTAACGTTGGACTGTAAAATTGACAGCAGGTTTGATTCCCATCAGGTACAAAATGAATATTTATTTTTGATTGCTCTGTATTTTTCAAAATATTTTTCACATATTCCTTTCTCGTCCTTTTTTCTACCTACATATATACTATAGATATATCGCGGGTTCCGTGAGATGTGTATTTTAATACTCTAAAATTTTAATGAAAATTCATTTTATTTTTTGATTTAGCATAAATTTTGTGGAATAACATGATGCTCTAAATATTTTTCAAAACAAAACACTTGTATAAGACTACATTTTATATTACTATAATTATTATTATTATTGTAAACACGACTAGTTTCAAGAACTACAGATATTCTCATCCACAGGTAAAATGTATTTTTACCTGTAGATGAGAACATATCGCTCACTCCTTTCAAGAACGTCACAAATCAAAAAACATGATTTTCCAGTAGAACGTTTTTAAATTTTAAAAATATAATACAATGTACTAAAAATAAATATCAAGCCAGTTACTGAACTTTTTACTGTGCAACAGATCGTTTTAGGTAAAACTTGAAGGTTTTTTCTCCATTTGAAAAATATTTAGTATATTTAAAAAAATAATTAAACAATACCTTTTCTTAAAAATGCAAAAACAACACATTCTGCCCTGTAGCGGGTAAATGTTAAGTTCAAAATATGCCTCTTTTACTGGGATATAGTACATTTTCTGGGCATTCCGAAAACATGCACAACTGAAAATTGACGATTTTTGATTTATGACGTTCTTGAAAGGAGTGAGCGATATGCAGTTCTCAAAACTAGTCATATTTACATAAATAATCACAAGTGTTTTATATTTAAATAAAAAATGTCTGGAATTTATTAATTCTAATTTGTATGCTAAAACCTTAAATTAAAAGGAAACCTTATTTGCAATTTAAGCTATTCTTGTTTGTTTTCAATACACGGTATATTATTGATAACTTAGAGGGACAAATATTTTTTATAGGAAAAGAAAATGGAAGTCATACACCTCGAAATTTTAATAAAAAAATATATATTAAAACATAATAATTATTGTCTTCTTTTTTAAGCTGGTCGTGTAAAAATACCAGCTTGCATTTCGTGCCCTATCATATGATTCTGCATGTAATTTTTTTAATATTCCAATAATAAAAATGTCGATAAATCATTTACAAAAATTATTTATTTCTTGCCTACTATCACAAAAGCTCCGACGGGAGGTGTCGCACTGCGATCAGAAACTACATCATCCATAGGTCATCCATCTACACATAATCTTTGCCCCCAAAACAGATAGGTAATGAATAGTGTGCCAAAGTTTATAATCTAGTATTAATTATCACGAAACTTGTGAACGCAACTATAACACTGTTCTAATAGTTATAATTGTTACGAAGATAATTATTGTCCCTTGACAATATATTAGTTTTGAACTTAAGAGAGTTGAGAAAGATAGTTTGACGATGATGTAGTATTATAAACATATACATATATATACATATGCAAAATGCCCTACAAGAAAAGTGGAATATCCAAAAATATTTTTTTTATAGAAATTATAGTATCAAACCTCGTCTTTGCTTTAAACATTGAAGTACTCATAAAAAAGAAAATAAATGTTATCCAATTCAGTTGAAATGATTTAAGTGTATTCAATAAAAACAAAGATTATTAAAATTCATAACCCAAAAATAAATATAAATATCTTTAAATAGATGAATAACTTTATTGAGTTAATTTTTATTGTAATGTGGGTGTAAACGGGGCTTACGACTTATTGTCGGTTGATTTAAGAGATCATTTTATAACATTCATCATTGTACCCATGATTGACAAACATATTAATATTTATTATATAAAGTGCGGAAAAACGATGTTTGAAAGATGTTCGAATATAAAAATAAAGAAATATTGCATAGCTGAGATAAGCATTATCGATAAAATTAAGAAAGGTGTGTTGAGATGGTTTGGACATGTGGGGCGTATGAGTGAGGCAAGAACGGTTAAACAAAATTATGAGGCAGATGTAGTTGTAAAAAGAAGCAGAGGAAGACCGAGGAAAACTTGGCACAATCCGGTATGTCACATACTTGAAAGCGGTCGGGTCAGGAGTCGAAATAATCTTCGGATATGAGGAGATGCATGAATGTGGAAGAGGCAAAGAATGTTTCCAAAGACAGAGTGGTGTGGCGTTCTATTCTCTCCACAGGGGTAGCCTGTGGGGAAGCGGCGTGATGGTAAGTTAGTTTTGTATTGTTTTTATATATAACCAATGCACATTTTTAATATTAACTTTGTTGTTAGTTGTTTCAACGTTTTTTCTCATCCAATAAATCTTATCCCCTTTGCGTCAAAATCATTTATATTACCGATAAACCCAGTACAGAAATTTTATCGGCATTTTTATCTTCAAGTATTCCATACTCCCATCTCAATAAACTTGTTAGTCAATTTTGCGATAGCAATAAATATCTTAATGACGATTTCACTGCGATGTAAAAACCAACAACATTTACAACCAAAATTTGTACACTCAAAATATTGTGAACATTTACTATGGCAAGATTGTGTCAATAATAAACTTAAGATTTTATTGATTAAAAATACAATTTTGGCATTATAGTCGAAAGGTTTTACAGAATTTTTCACCCTTTTAAAGACTTACTACACGACACAATATTCTCCTTATCATTCATCATTTATCACCATATCACAAACTACACAATGTTTTCAATAAATAAAATAACTCATTACACAATTTAGGAAGTTATTGTGTGTTATAAAACATAAATATTCATACGGAATTTTTATATTTTTTGGGTGCAAAAGGTACGTAAAATATTTGTAATAAAATTGTTGTAAAATTTTATAGATACAGTATTAATCCTTGGGTGTGGTAATACATGTATACTCTTGACATAGCGGCCCAGTAAACTGCTTACTGTAAATGCTGCTAAAATACTTATCGCTCACCCCTTTCAACAACGTCATATATCAAAAATCGTCAATTTTTAGGTATGCATGTTTTCGGAATGCCCAAAAAATGTACCATATTCCAGCAAAAGCGGCATATTTTTAACTTAATATTTACGCGCTACAGGCCAGAAAGTGTTGTTTTTGCATTTTGATGAAAAGGTTTTGTTTAATTATTGTTTTCAATATGCTAAATATTTTTCAAATGAAAAAAAAACATTCAGGTTTTACCTAAGAAGATCTGATGCACAGTAAAAAGTTCAATAAGTGGCTTGATATTTATTTTTAATACATTTCATTATATTTTTAAACATAAAAACGATCTCCTGAAAAAACAAGTTTTTTGATATACGACGTTGTTGAAAGGAGTGAGTGATATATGTATACGTATTATACTTAAAGTTAAAGACACTGTTATATTTGTGAACATGTGTGAGGGTATATCCTCCTTAAACGATCAAGTTGAGTGCTATTGGGACTCTCCCGTTTCAGTTAATATTCCTCATTTTCTTCAGCGGTCTCCTTACCGGAAGAGATATACTCCGGTATTCATAGTCGTTTGGCACTCTTGAGATTATTTTAATGAAAAATTCATACATCCCGGTTTTACACAAGGAAGGGCCGTTACGATAAAGATGTATATGAATGATGACAGCTTTTATTTTGAGTCATATATTGTGATTTGGCCAGCATGCGATACACGACATAATATAATCAACAAACACAAGACTCGTTTTATTCGATATTTTTCATCGAAAGATATATTTTTATAACTCATTTTATTATTATAATTTACTCCTTAGTACTTCAATTTATAAAAAATCATATTTATGTAAATCGCTGATACTGTATTCCGTTTCCGTTGAATTACCTAATCGTAAACTTTTATTGAAAATTTATAAGAATTCTCAAGTTTTCCACACAGGGTTAGTTTTAAAATAAACGATATTGAATCCCAAAATGAGTTACGTTATTAATTTTGTATTTAATTTTTGACACTTGACATTGAAATTTAAAATGGTTATTGCGATATCAAGATTTCATTACTAAAGACTTAATATATTTGTTTTAACCCTCGATTACGGGAAATTGGTAAAATTTGGGACTGTGTTCAATCTTTGTGGAATACCCAGGCATGTAAAAATGTAACAACAACTAGCTCGTTTGTCAATTTTTTAGCGATATTTTATGTTCGTGTTTTATATAAAGTTGTTAAAGAGCATGTTGCGCTTATTTATTAAATGTTTCTAAAAAACATTTTTGGTAAAGTTTTTCTTATCGTCGTACATTGTATGACACTCCCACATTAAGGTAGATAGAAAAAATTCCCGTGGTCTAGGGTTAAATATTCATATCTGAGTAATTTTTATTTATATTTCATAAAAATGTTGCTTTTAATAAGATGTCTTTTGATAAGATATATTTTTATCATCTAAGAGACATCAGTGAACATCAAGATTCAAGCTTTTAAAATTTATAAAAAATATATAAATCTAACTATTTAAATACATACACACACACACACACACACACACACACACACACACACACACACACACACACACACACATACATATATATATATATATATATATATATATATATATATATATATATATACATATATATATATATATATATATATATATATATATATATATATATATATATATATATATATATATATATATATATATATATATATATATATATATATATATACATATATATATATATATATATATATATATATATATATATATATATATATATATATATATATATATATATATATATATATATATATATATATATATATATATATATATGTATATATACATACATATATACATTTGAAATATTATGAAAAATATAAAAGTCACGAGGAAAAGAACTGAAAATAAATGATTACATATAAATATTAAAAGTTTTCATACGTAAATTTTACGTACGTTATTTCGATGTTCGCCGTTAGTCATTGCCTTGGTGCGGTCCGTAGCTAACTTTGTGTTTGACCAAAGTGGCTGTGGGCATATTATAGATATGATGAGCAAATACGGTCCCCTATAAGCAGCAGCCTATTGAAACTCAATGGCATTGCTATTGTCTTATTCAATCAATGGGTTTTCATGAACAACCATTCCGCACTGTAAGGACAATGAATACGAGAACGGTACAGAAGAGTAGTTGAGTGATCAACACTGTCTGGAGTGTGACGTATACCATAAATAAGTAGAGCGATACTTATTCGTACGTATTTTCTTTTTGGTGTTTTTTTCTCCCCTTTTGATATAAATTTTTTTGTCAAGTAAACTCTGTAAATTTTACGAATTTATTCATATTTAAAAATGTATCCATCATGAAACTATATCCATAATGGTCAGATATTCGTAGGTTCATTTTGTTATAACTCAGTTCGGTAATGTAATGGCAAAGGGGTATATCTATGATTTTTTTCTAAGTTTGTTCCATAAAATGTCTAAAATAGTGTATTCCATAATCTGGCAAAAGTATGTAGCTGTAGTTGCAATAATTATTTAGTTTTATTGAGATATATACATATAAACAAATGAGTTATTTAATTTCGCAAGTTTGTTTTTGCTCTCCTGTAAAATTTGGTCTGAGACAGATATACCCCTTTGCCTTTACACTACCGAGTTATTGTGATTTTTTTTTTCTTATCTGAAAATTTTAGGTTTCAGAAAATTTATCCGCATATATCGTATTTTGTGACCTGAAAAGAGCATTAATATAATCTTAGATTTGAATATTTTATATTCTATATCCTTGAAAATCGAGACAAAATTTCTGATACAGTAGTAATTTTTTTTCTGAATATTTTAAGTAAAAACGTTACACCCAATATAAATAATATAATTCGTAAACCAACAATATAATTAGTGTTACTGTCAATCATAAAGGGGCCGGCGTATAATTAATATTTGTGGTAAAAGTAACACCGTTGAACTTTAGGATAAAACCCAAAAATATGGTATTTACCATTGTAAAGATGTATATTTGAATCTTGATTTAAACGCTCTCATAGAATCAGTGGGGTTGATTCATATTCATTTTTTCATTTGAGTTGTTATAAGAAGTATTCGTATCTATAAAACCACTTTTGCCACTCGACTATAAAAAATATCTTTCCAAATCAGCCTTTTTCCGCTTTTCACAGTTTCCCTTTTCATTAGTTCGCATTGCCGCGTAATCGCTCATTTTCCGCGGTTGTCACAGAATATGTTGTTTTATCATCTTCGGTCACTGGCGGAGATTCCTGAACGATCGTTGTAGGCTCTGTTTTCTCGAATATTCGCCTGTCTTCCATAGCCCAGCTCTCTGGAAGGATGCTGTTTTATAAAGTGGAGAATTACTTTGCTCCGTTCCACGTGAAACTATTACTTCTCAGAACTTCAAGTTAAAAAGGTAGAATATACATTGTAGTGACGTTGTTCTACTTAGTAAAAATCTCAGCTTTTCTAACGTTTTGCTGTGGTTGTAAAGGTTGTTCTATCTTGACGATAGACTTTTTGCGGTGTGAGTGACATTATCAATTCATAATCCTTTACCAAAGTATAATAATTTACGTCGATAAACTCTATATTGCCTAACCTTGATTATGAAATTCTGGTTTATGTCACAGCTGAGTTGACCGCTGTATACGACGCCGACGTCTGTCTAAACCCATATTTTAGTTCTTCAGTTTGTATCATTATCCACGTTTGACGATGTATATCAAACTTCAGTTTGCTCTTATGTTTCAGTATTAATATTGTTATATCATGTTGCTAACTTTTTATTTCTGAATTGTTGCTTCACATCTCGATTATTATATATTCAGTGTGTTTCGTTGTCATTATTGATCTACCACGGAGATGCTTTGCTCTCCTGATCACCTAAGAACTTGATAAAGAAATGATTATTCTCGTTTAACTACTTAAACTTGTGACATAACACGTCATGTTGATCTTATTCCTGTCTTAGTTTTTAATCAGTTTCTTGGAAAAAAAATATATATATATCACAATATTAAACGCCACAATTGACGTGTTCTCTAAATTAGCTCCCCCTTTAAAGTAAATCCTTGAACAAATTTAATTACAAAAGAAAATCAAGACAATATTATATTCAGCATATTGAATTACTTTAAAATGAGGTTCACTTTACTCAGCATCAAACGAGGTTAATTTATTATTATTTAGGTAGCAAAATTATATTTCTCATACGAACGTTACACAGGATAATTGAATACATGAAAATAATTCAATATTCGTGCTTAACCGAAATTATTAAACATAATCATGTTATGTGGTATTCATTTTTCATTTTTCAGAAAGGAATAATTTATATATATTAAACGTAGTTTTATAATTATAAAATTTAGTCTTAAAAATAGCGTCTTTGTTACAAACAAAATGGTGTCAATGGATAACTCACAAGATTCAGATTTCAAACTCATATATTTTTTTGCCTCTCTTGAGATTGAACATGATATTTCTTGGATTTTAACCAAATATGCGGAATACTAATTTACTTAAAAAAATATAAAAGCAACTAAATTTACCTCCGAGTCCAAGGGATGGTATTGGACAGATACTCCAAATAAAGTTTCAGGGTCAGCGTAGATTTTTTACAATGTTGACAGAGATGGAATTGAATGCCTATGTAAACATTAATCCTAAAAGCTTTTAAAATTTTACCTTCTCTAAGCTAACCTGTCAGTCTATGTCTCCCCTACTTTTCTGGATTCTGGAAGATTATGTGGAGACGACCGCTTCTTAGCTATATAATTCCTATTTACCAGGAAATCTTTATCCCGTTTGCAAATAGTTATTCCAAAGGAATCATATATGAAAGTTTTTGTAAAGTATTCATATATATTCAAACTGAAAACCCTTAGGAATAATTTACTCCAGAGAAGAATTTGTATCAAGAACTAAGTTAGTATTAAAAAAGCAAATAGATGTATCAAATACATTAACTTTATGAAAAAAAAGTTTTGGTATTCTCTGCGAATACAAAATACGTTTCTTAGTCCAGGGTAGAAATTACTAATTGATACATTCCCTTAAATAACCTTTGCAGTAATCAAATGATTTCAAATGTTGTAAGATTTGTAGAAATATGCATCTTTTTAGTAATATTTAAAAAAAATGTTTAAAATATATTCAGTAATACTCTTGTTATTAGTGAAGTGGATACTAAGTTCGGCTACAATGCTTAAAGGTCTGATTCCCAAGGGAGTAATAATGATTTTAGAACAATTTAAAATTTACATAAAAACAATTTTAAATTACACATTGAATGCACAGAAGGATAAAGAAAATAAAAAAAATATATATATTTAAACATAAAATGAAGAATTTTAGAACCAGAGGAAAAAAAATCACAGAGGAATAAGTTTTTTAATAAATTCATTCATACACCGAACAGCTCATCGAACAAATGTCGATAACCTGCATTTGCAAATTTTGAAGCAACAAATCGATAAGACTTTTAAATGAATCTTCTCATCAATTCGCCAATTCATAATTATTCCTATGTAGAAAAAATCATCATTGAATATTTTATTTTCTGAAGGTAAAATAAATATTTGATTATTTTTACCTTTGTATAAAAAATAAACGGATCCAATGACAAAACCATCAGGTGATGTTATATTATTATATTTTATTGTATTATGAACGAATCTACATTCCTTTTGCCAACTATACGCATAAAAAGATATTGTGATTTCACATTTCAGCTCACAAACTTTTTTATTGCAACTACTATGTTTGATTTGCTTTCACTTCACAAATTTTAGTTTGTTGGGAAAACCATGTAAATACCATTCTTACACAAAAGCAATATAATTTTCCATTTTTCATAATACAGATCAAAACATAGTTGAAGGTTCGTAGCATCGCTTTTGCCATGGCAGCGCTGAATGTACCCGTAGAACGGAAAATTATTATCTCAAAGTCCTATAGCGCTCAGGGCTTTAAGAGGTGGAAAACCGTTCTGAGGATTTAGGAAAATCCATTTTCCTTTGTTGAAAAATAATAATGATAAAAAATTTCAGCCAACTGGATATTATTTATAGATTTAGCGTTTAATTTGTACAACTCCATTTTAATTACTATTGTTGTCTGAATTATTACTGCATATGTTAAAACCATGTGTTACCTATGTACCTAGAATTGTATTGTTATATAATGACCATCAGTCCATTTAATCTTCACAAATGTCAACAAATGAAACTAGGCTAAAGAATTGTCACAAAATTGATTTTTATGTGTTTTTAACTATAAAATACAACTTAGTAGACTAAAAATATCAGTGTTTGATTTAACATTTAACGTATAAATTACTGGATATTATTATTGCCCCTTATGTAAACGAATATTTCATCAATTTACTATGGGACATTTTCGTACTTAAAAAAAATCACTTGCGCAGATTCCTTCAAATGTTTATATTTTCTGTGAATTAAATAAAAATTTATTTGATAATAGTATCAATATATCAGTATCAATATTTGGAATTCTATTTTTCTTATTTCCTTATATGATACACAAACGTGTTTTGTTTATAAGTAATCTCCTAAATAAATGTTTTATCAAATACATCGTCACTTTAATTTAAAGGACAAGATATCAACAATTTACCGGATTCTTGAAAAACAAACTTTTAATGATTCTTCTATCCCTTTTCCTCATCAAATGATGCACAGGGCACTGCATCGCATTGACGCAGTGTTATATACATCGGTAACTACATGAAAGTATGGTTTCAGTCCTGCACTTCAGGAACCAGCCCTTACTGATATTAAATAAATATTATACCGTGAAAGACACTTTTTTTCCCTAAGAATGGAACCCGGAACTCTAGTATGGTAGCCAAATACGCCAACATTACACTACGAAGGCGGAATGATTTAATAATTAGTTATACAATATACAAGGGTTAAAATACCGCAATTTTATGTGCTTAGTATGAAAAAAATATACAGGAAAACAAGTATTATAATGTTAAACATAACGAAAATATATTGAATAAGTAGAATCTACAATTTATTATTTTCTCATGTCAATAAATACTACATAATTTTTTTTCTTCTGTATAAAATGTTCTATTTCCCATCTTTCTGAAGAAATTTATTCGATTATTTGAATAGCTCAATATTTTTAAATGGAACTCATTTAGATAAGGAATGGAATAATCTTAGTCCGGTATTTTTTCCATTCGAATGCAAATTCAGGCACTCGAGCTTTTTCGAAACACCGAGAGCTTCGTTCGGCACTGAAAATAGAAAAGCGTGGAAAAACATAAATATAATCTTAAGGTTACCCCCCGCATACTTCTGGGCTCCTATTGCTTTTTATTTTACTGGTGTTTCCCGATGAAGGCGGTTCTATTAGCTACTAAAGGGGCTATTTCATAAATAATGGGTAAAAACTATGACAATAAATTACATAAAAGTTATCTTTTGACATTAGCTCAAGTGTTATATATTTTTAACTTTTTTCCATGGTTAAGATTCTTGAATTTCACAATTTTGAAAATAATGTAAGGTGATGATATTGTTTATAAGAGTACAAAAGGTTGAGCAAGGAATTAGGTGAAAAGCGAAAATTGAGTGAAATAAATTCTTACATTTTGAAATCTCAGCAGAGTGAAGTAGAATGAAGTAGAATATGGAATTTTGGGTATTTACATGGCTAACGACTTGACATAGACTGATTTAAGTGATTTTTTATGCTCGTGTAACATTTACTATTCTACCCGTGATAGACAACCATATAACTAGTTTTATTGGGACTCATATAACCTAGATTTGTGAACATTGATTGAGACATACTGAAAATGTTGGAAATGAAATTCTCTTGAATTTTAAAAGGGACTTTTGTGTATAGAATACACGAAAACTCATAATTTTATACACTTTCCTATTTTTGTCCGCCTCCATAGTGTGATGGTTAGAGCGTTTGGCTACCAAGCTGGAAGTTCCAGGTTTGATTTTTAGGGGAGGTCAAAATAATATAATAATAAAATACTTGTATAAAACCACTTTAGAAGTCTTGAAGACTTGTTTGAAAATAAAAAATCAAAATAAAACAAGTATAAAAAACCCTTTTTGCTTGTGAGTTAAAAAATGTTAGTACGACAGTTTCAATAAAATACAAATAGTATATAATTTCACCTGTTGATGAAATGTGTAGTTCTCGAAACAAGTCGTGTTTACTTACATTAATAAATTCAAAGAACGGCCTTTAACTAGTGTTTCATTTTTATATTTAAACGAATGGGATGGGACAATAAACGTATTCTAAAATAATAATAAAGTCATTATTCTTTAACAATAATGATTTCTCTTACGCACAATCTTTTCAGTAAGTATATTAATTTTTTTTGTATAAGTTTTACTTAGTTAATACCAGTTTTTCTTAAAATCTATTGTGACACGTGTCTCGATGTATTCCGCGTACTTTTTAAACACCGTATCTTTATTTTTAAATTAGCTGCGAATCTACCGTACGTCACTTGAATTGTTTATTTATGTATCTTCTTCTATAACAAATATCCCAACCGTCTTCAGGCGTTGACAAGTATAAGGGTGGCGGCCAACATTTCTCACAACCGAAACCTTTTTCGACAATTGGTAAAGTTCCCCTGCTTTTATGCCTTCTATTTGAAAAACCGCTTCCAAATGCGCCATTCTATCATCAGGGTGGTCGTAAAATGTCACAACGACGTAATTTACGAAAGCTCATACAGAATAAAAAGAGTCAAATTATTTTTTAGATTTTCATTTATATGTACGAGTATATTGTCAGCGCGTAGATTTAGGAAAAAAGGAAACAAATTATGTGGGAGGATTTCATTATTTTTACGGGGACTGGTGAATAAATACACTTATGATGTCATCATTATCATATTATTTTTTGACTTCTCATCAAAGATGAAGAAGAATATGGAAGTCTGAGTATTTACGGGGCTGACGACCGTCATAGGATGGTTTAAGTGATCACTTTACACACATGTAACATTCACCAATTCTACCTATTATTGACAACCACACTTCTCAATTCTTGGAAGAGTTCTATATAATTTTAGGAGTTATTTTTCATATTATTTTTTTAAGAAGATATGAACAAGTATTTGGACACACTCAAAATGTTGTATATAAATTATAAGTCTCTTCAAGAGACTATGTATATATATATATATATATATATATATATATATATATATATATATATATATATATATATATATAAATATATATATGTATATATATATATATATATATATATATATATATATATATGTAAATATATATATATATATATATATATATATATATATATATATATATATATATATATATATATATATATATATATATATATATATATATATAATATATATATATATATATATATATATATATATATATATATATATATATATATATATATATATATATATATATATTTTTACATGTATATAAACCTCCCCCCCCATACACACACATCATGAGTATTATACAATTAAAGCTTAGCTAGTAAGGATTTACTCAAACAACGATACTCCAAAACGATTTAACTTAAGGTAAAGCATTTATCTTCTCACTAGAGAGGTTCGAAAGCATTCATGAATAATATGAGCTTAAATATTCTCTATGTGTAACGATAAAAGGATATCTTAACTAAACTACGCAGACACAAATACCAAATGATATATACTCGTTAAACATGTAATGTTGCATAATGCCGAACAACGGGAATTTAGGAGTGGATAGGATGTCAGAGGAGGTTGGGTTGACATGACGCTTCCGCTAAAGCTCTGAAGCTTTCAAGCGGTACTCAAAGCTTGTTTCATTAATTGATTTAACTGCGGGGAGGCTTTGTCAGTTGCAGCGTTTTGAACCGACATGTTTCTTATATACTTTTTGACAGACCACGTGGAGTAGTTTTGTAGACGCTCGACTGCCAAAATACTGTAGCGGATTCAATTTCCGCCATTTGTAAAATGAGTTAAATAAACGATTTTTCTTGAATATTTTTTGCTGATACTTTATGGCATATTTTATTTACATTACAAAATAAAACTCAAGTTTGTTATCAACCTCTTTTATTTTTAGTACCTTTTCCAACCACATTTGACAAATACCTTGTCATCTTCAGGGATGGAAATGTACATATCCATACATATCCACGTACAGAAATTATTGTTGAAACCAGTTGAAAAAAAATGACCAAAAATAAAAGTCGTTAAAAACAATTGAGCTTTATGTATGTATGAGTTTTTGTATTTTTTTATGGTTGTTAATAATGGGTAGAATTGGTGACAGTTACACGTGTGTAAAGTGATCACTTAAACAAGCCTATGACGGTCGTCAGCCCCGTAAATGCCCAAACTTCCATATTCATCTTCATCTTTGATGAGATATCAAAAAATGATATGAAAATAACCCCTGTAATTAGAGATAATCCAGATTTTGTGAACATGTATTTGGACACACTCAAAATGTAGATTTTATAAAGTTCGAAAAAGTATTATTTTCAATAAGTATGATTTTTTGTGAAATATTTTTCTTATCTTACTTCAAATCCTTACTCTCTTTTATGCAGAAGAGCCTTTAATAATTAGAGGCCTTGCAGGTTTTTCTTTTAAACAAAAAATCTTGAACCCTTTGAAAAGTGGCTTTGCTGCGTTTACATGAAAAAAACTTTCGTAACAATTAATAAACGGGATCTGGGTTTTTTAATTATCACTTCAGTACTTTATTTCACAGACAATCTTTATAAAAATAAAATAAAATAATATGACCGTGGTTGTACTAGGTCTTGATTACATTCTAACATACTATAATATATATGTATCGTAACATATCTTTGTCCATCACTTCCTTATCGATAATGGAAGCAAGTTTGAGTGGAAAATGAAACCTATTTTAGAGTCCTTTAATACAAGAACTAAGCATATATGTTTTAGTCAAAACCTTTTATTGGTCCCTCAGTGAAAAAACCTGTTAATCTCTGGGGTGACTTACACGCTTGGTTAAACTTCATGTAGACTTTTCAGTGACGTGATATTTTTCCTCTGTCTATATCAATTATACAAAAAATGATTTTCTTAAATACAATTTATCACAAATAATTCTAAACACTTACAAAACGACCTACAAAATCTTATTTTAGAAACGTAGAAATTTTTCAAGTCTTGTTTAAATTTAGGCGATAGACTTGTGATATTTTTAAAATACAGAATTCAATTAAAGCTGACTATGATTTTATCCCTTACAGTATACTTATGTCGAGTAGAGTGATAAATTTTATTTTTTATTGACTACTATATGATTTATGTTATATTTCAAGACCATTTTTAAATTTGTTATATGGTATAACGCTCTCGTTATCATTATACCTTCATGTTGTATAATGATGATGTTTTATATATAATTAAAAAACTCATCAGGTTAACTACAGACTATAGTTGACTTAATGGGGGAATGGGTATTTTGAAACTGGAAGTCGCGAAGTAGAATTTTTAATTGAAACTTGACAAAGTTTCAATTCACAAAGTGAACGATAAATGATAAGGATAGTCGTACTTTATAAATCTAATATGCTTACTACTATGAAGCCCTTGAATTTTATTTATATACCGAACGCGGTAGTCGTGAAGTAGAGTTTTTAAGTGGTACTTCATTAAGTCAACGATGAATGATAAGGAAAATCTTGATATGTAATTTAAATATGCTTAATAATATGAAGCCCTTAAATCATATTAAAATGAAGTTACATAGATACACCCTGCCTATAATAAGATAAAAGCACACCTTAACGTAGCTTAAAATAACAAATTAATTTAAATGTTATAAAGGAAAATTCATTGTTGTTAATATGATATTGTTTTCCAGAGCTGAATAATTCCGTAAATTGTAATTACTCGTATAATTACTCTCATTTATATGCTGCTGAGATTTCGCTCATTACTAAAACACAAAGCTATTACTGAAACATTTATGGATAAACTCGTATACGTGGGTAATGACAAACATATTATTTTAATGTTAGTTACTTTGGTTGCTTTTAATAGGCTTAATTTTAAAAGTGTATAATCATTAAGTGTATAATCGTCATGTCCACCTCCGTAGTGTAATGGTCAGCACGCTCGTCTACCATTCTGGAGGTCCCGGGTTCGATTCCTAAGGGGGGTAAAATAAATATAAGTGATTTTTTCACTGTAATATTTATTCAATATTACCATGGACCGGTACCTGAAGCGGAGGGCTGATCACCTTTCCTTCATGTGTAAACGATCAAGATAACACTGCGTTTATATGACACAGTGCCTTATGCACCATTGGGGTGCGGATAAGGGTTTTATTATTATTATTATTATCATTAAGTCCGATATTAATATTACCAGTATGAAATAATTATTTTGTTGAATTTTATGTTTAAACCACACACTTGCACTGTGAGCCACGATAAACATGATGGGTATAGCAACGTTGTATATATATTTACAATACAATTTTTTTTTAAATCGTAAACTCTTTAATTAAGAATGATATATTCATATCTCTACACAGATGAAGAAAAATATGGAAGTCTTGGCATTTACAGGGCTTACGGTCTATCATAGACTTAGTTTAGTGATCACTTTACACACGTATTTACAATGACATATATAAAGACGAAGATTTTTTTATGTGATCGATCTATAAAATTTCGGATCGGGTTGTGGTCCCGTGGTTAGTGTCGCGGACTCTTAAGTCAGAGTTTCTCGGTTCGAACCCACTCCATTACAATTTGATATCTATTTCTAATAATGAGCCGCTTAGGCTCACATAATGAAAGTAAGTAAGTATTTGTGTAAATAATACAAACACAAATATTTCTCTTCCTGTTTTAAAATTTGAAAAAAAAAATCTTAAATAAATTTTCACGACCATACTACTAATAAAAACGTTTTATTTTTAAAAGTTGTAAATATTTTAAAATTTCATTTCATTTAATTTTTTGTTTTTATCATACACATAATTACATACAAATTACAACAATGTGCCCTCAATGAGTTTTTCCGTACTCAGGGTACATTTAACAATATTTATTTATAAAATTATAGTGGTGAAATTTGTTTATGCAATCACATACGACATGGCCGAATGATGAAATTTATTTCAGATCCTTCCACATCCAGTTTCCATTACATAATAGCCCTTTCTTTATAATTAATGAACTATTTTTTGTAACTGTGGATAGTGGAAACAGGTTGAAAAATATTATTTTATAACAATTAACGTTTTTTTTATAAAAAAAAGATATAATATTGTTTCACGTGTTTATGAAAATAATATGATATTATATAAAATACAGAACTTAATTTATGTTTATATAATTTTATTGAAATTTTAATTCGATGTTTAAATAATTCATTAAATAGATAGTTTTACATAAAATATCTGTATGGCGATACAACCTTGAGATGCCTCTATTTTTACGATGTACGATATGCCAACGAATCGGGTCTAAATCGGCTTATATTTTATATTTTGATTAAATTTAGGTCCCGAATTTTCACATATCAAAAATAATTCATTGATATTTTATTTTTTAGATATAAATAAGTAAAACTCTATTATATTTATTATTTCTCTTGGGTTAATATCCTAAAAGCTCTAAGCTCGCAGAAGATTTTTTACTAAGTATTTACAAACGAAGGCTTAGCCGTTTGCCGATTTCTTTAAGAAATGAGAGAAACTCATTGAAAAAAATCCTTTCTACTTTGATCCCCTTTTCAATCTCAATAGACAGACGCTTATTCCGACGCCTTCTACAAAATTCGATTTCTCTCAAACTCATATGCGTAACTCGTATATCGGAAAATAAATTTTGATTTATTGAACTTTGATGGCACAATTGTTTTGCATAAATATTAAAATATTATCGTACTGGAGGTCCCGGGATTCATAGAGGAACGTCAAATAAACATTAGTGATTTTTTTCATTCAATATTACCCTGGACTTAAGCATAGGGCTGATCACCTTTACTTCATTTGTTAACGATCACAATAATACTGTTTATATGATGCAGTGCCCTACACATCATCGGGTGCAGATAAGGGTTCAAATAAATCGTATATTTAATGTCATACTATTTTGCATAGTAATAAAATGACAAAAAAATTGTGATCTATTACAGAAAAATCAGTTTTAACATAAAATATTTACCGATTTACCGGTAATGGCATTTTTAGATAATTTCGCATGCACTAGTCGGAATAATTAAGCAATGGAATGCTGGAATCATTTGCTCAGAGTGCTTGCTCAAGAGAATTTGTACAATTTAAATACAAAACATGTAAAAGAATACTTCTACACATTTCTTCATATTGCCAACCTTAACGATCGCTTGACTGTACACGCTCTTTGCAATCTGTTTGTGAACCTTGTTTAAATCACACAAATAGATGTATGTATTTACTTTAGGATAAATGTATCAGAAGTTGTGTTCTCGTAAAACTACCGTGAAACTTATTCACGATAAAGTTTTCCATCTACGAGAATTCCGCCTCGCTTTCATTAGTTTTACGTCCACAAAATACATTTAAGTAAACACATGTCTCCCTTCAAATGTTCCTGTAAATACATTAACAGT
This sequence comes from Brachycentrus maculatus, assembly GCF_059751285.1. Classification (NCBI taxonomy): domain Eukaryota; kingdom Metazoa; phylum Arthropoda; class Insecta; order Trichoptera; family Brachycentridae; genus Brachycentrus; species Brachycentrus maculatus. The sequence goes on from NW_028281097.1 coordinate 131,755, forward strand.
TCATTTACAACAGTGATGGCCAACTATATGCATACTATGCGCTAGTATTTTCACAGATGCATGGGAATATAAATAAAAAACGTTTGAAATAAAAATTTATGTGGAAAAAACTATATCAGTATGTAGTTGTTATATTGTTGTATAAAATGCAGTTCCACCAAGGAATGTTAGTACATAATTCGAATCTACTCAAATCTACTCAAAAACTTTTTTTTAACCTTCTGACTTTCACTTTAATGGTGGTAATATAGAGATAACGGTAGGTTTTGCTTAAGGGAGGAAAAGTGTTAACTGAAGCCAGTGCGCGGTATTCGCGATCGTCTGAGCAAGAATGCGCAATAGAAATATAAATAAAAATATTTTCATGTATATAAACCTGCCAAAAATGACATTCCACAAGTTCCAATCAAAGTTTCAGGCACCTAAAAGTTGAAAATTTCGAATGTCGTACTAATTGAACTCAGATCATATTGGTGTTGAAAATGATGGGTTCTGTTATGGAGACTTTTAAATAAATAAGCAGCCACAAGGATGCATTGCGCCACTTTTTGTCAACTTATGAGCCACATTTGGCGCGCTTGGCCACCCCTGGTTTACAGATATAACGATTGGTAAGCTTTGGTTCTGGCCTTTTGCTTATGATAATTTTGACGTTTGTACTATACTTTTATTCTTCCTAATAATTTGTCCGCCTCCATAGTGTAATGGTCAGCACGCTCAGCTACCGTTCTGGAGGTCCCGGGTTCGATTCCCAGGGAAGGTCAAATAAACATTAGTGATTTTTTCACTCTAATATTTATTCAATATCACCCTGGACTGGTACCTGAAGCGGAGGGCTGATCAACTTTCCTTCGTATGTTAACGATCAAAATAACACTGTGTTTGTTTAATGCAGTGCCCTATGCGCCATTGGGGTGCGGATAAGGGTTTGAATCGAATTAATATTGTCGGGTGCAGTCAAGTAGATAACAGACCAGGCCTCGCGTATATATATATATATATATATATATATATATATATATATATATATATATATATATATATATATATATATATATATATATATATATATATATATATATATATATATATATATATATATATATATATATATATATATATATATATATAAATATATATATATATACCATATAATGTTATATACATCTTGAAGTAACAGCATTCTTGAAATTGTCTTACAAGAATTTGATATAACCTACAGTAATAACTTAAGAGTTTTATTATGAATAAAATGAACGCTCCATGGATAACGCTGAATTCCTTAGAGAAATGCCTACGGCGCAATTGCCGGTGAAAACAGCCATTAATCTCAAATTCAGTTTCAAAATAATAGCTTTAGATAATTTTTTGCTCAGACTCAACTTATGTTCGAAGTTCTATCACTACAATTTTTCTTCTTTCTACCCTCATCGTCACTCAATGGTGCATAAAGCCTAGATCAATTCGACACAATGTTAAATTTATAGTTAGTTAAATGAAGGCAAGGTGAACAGTCACATTCTTGAGACTACTACCAGAACAGGGTGATAAATATTAGAACATATAAGAGTTTCTGCTTAATAAAAAGCTTCTTTATATCTCACCAATAGATGTCTCTAGTGAAGTTCTAGTGATTCAAGAACAAGGTTTCTAAATTGGTTCATATATATAGAACTTCCAAGAATTTGAGTAGTGTGGTTGTCAATAATGGGTAGAATTGGTGAATGTTACACGCGTGTAAAGTGATCACTTAAACCAGCCTATGCCGGTAGTCAGCCCCGTAAATGCCCAGACTTCCATATTCTTCTTCATCTTTGATGAGATGTCAAAAAAAATAAATATTAGAGTTAAATAAATATTAGAGTGAAAAAATACTTACACGAATTTTCACCTTCTTGGGAATCGATTCCGGTACTTTCAGCATAGCAGCCAAAGGTGGTAACCACTGCACTATGGAGGCGATAAATTAAAGAATTAATGGTACACACATGACTTTTAAAATAAATAAGTAGAAATATTACTTTTCACGTATACTAGAGTTATCTAAGCACACATAATTAAAAACTAAATATAAAACACAAATTATTGACTTTTTATGAAAAACAGGTATACAAATGCATTCATTGCTTGGATCATAGAACATATTCTGCTGTATGACAACCTTATCACAAAACTTTTAAAAGGGAAAAAATAAGGAATAGAGAAAGGCTCAAGACTAAGGAATTACGTGTATTAGTCAAAAGATAAGTCAGACGTCGGCGTCGGCGTCGTGTAAAATAAACATCTGAAAAACCTGGATTTAGACGGAAGCAAATAGAACAAGCTGCTCAAACAACAGTCCAAGCTCTTAAATGCAATAATTTTATGATGAGTTTAATTCAAAAGTTTACTTCAGAATTATAAAACCAGCAAGTTATGCTTTAATTAAAGAATAAAAGCTGTGTTAATTACGAGAGCTTCAAACTTCGGCCAAAGTTTATTCGTGTTCAACAGAGCAAAGCAAACGTTCGTTCGTACTATAAATCTTTAGGCGAGTAGTGAAAAAAATCCTTGTGGTTATCTTCAACAAACACCCAGTCGAGTTTTTGATGAGTCTGATTTTGCAATTAAAATTTAAAAGCAAATTACTGCTAAGGGCTGAAATTAATGAAAAAATCTTTTTACACAGGAAAAATCTATTGATGAAATGTAGATATTGCTACCTTAGTTGTTGAATCGTTAAATTAAAATTTCTATGACGGTACAAAAAAAAATCGTATTTTAGCCTAAAATTCTTCTTTAAAATGCGTGGAAAAGCAATAAAAGTTCAAATGTTGGTTTCGGACTATTCCGTGGAGTTTTCAGCTTAATTTGTGTCTCCTTTACAATTTCTGTAATATTGAACTTTTGAGAAAAATCACGACTTCTTCAAATAACTAACCAAGCATCACACTGCTTCCCCGCAAGGGTGATCAGATTGGATAGAACGCCACTCCGCTCTGTCTTTACAAAATTTTTCAGCCTTTTCCACATTCAAACATTTTTTATTTGTTGCCGACGGAGGTAAGAGGTCTAAATATGGAACAAAGGCAAAATAAAGGAATGGGTTAATCAAGAGTTAATTCTATGAAAATTGTGAAATCCTTTTAATTTTTAAATTTTTTTTTTCTTTATTTGTGCGTATATAAGGTTAAAATAGATAAAAACAATAAAATAAAATAAATCGAATCTAAAAAAGAACTTCGCCGACAAGACACACAAGGTGACTTGGTGGGTCTTTCCAAAAAAAATGTTTATTATATTTATATATTTTTAATGAATGTATCCAGTACCTTTACGTATTTATTAAATCAACAAAGTTGACAAATAAATGTTAATTTTTTTTTTAATCCATCATCTCACACGTATTTACTTTATTTGATAATGTGAGGTTTTCCTTGGTTTCTTGTCATACCATATTTCCTACTACGTTCGTCTCAAAAATATGATTTAACGTTCTTTCCTCACTCATTTCGATCACTCCTTTCAAGAACGTCATAAATCAAACATTGTCATTTTCAGTTGTGCATGTTTCCGGAATGCCCAGAAAATGTACTATATTCCACCAAAAGAGGCATATTTTTAACTTAACATTAACCCGCTACAGGGCAGAAAGTGTTGTTTTTGCATTTTGAAGAAAAGGTATTGTTAATTTTTTTTATAAATTGAATATTTTTCAAACGGAGAAAAAACCTACAGGTTTTACCTAAAAAGATCTGTTGCACAGTAAAAAGTTCAGTAAGTGGCTTGATATTTATTTTTAATACATTGTATTATATTTTTAAACTTTAGAAACGTTCTCCTGAAAAATCAATTTTTGAAAGGAGTGAGCGATTTGTTCTTCATGTTCAAACCATCTGAACTAAAACTTCTTAATTATATTGATAATATTAATCTCTCCTTCGCATTTTTTTCTGATTCCGCCATTCAATGTTTACAATACTTATACAAGGTTTGTATACTTTTCAAAAGGATTGGTTCTTCTGTCTTCAGTGTTTGGATAAGAAGGGATTAGTCGGCCATAGTCGCATTTGTTGTCGTAACTCAAGCTATTGAGGAACCTCTCCACTTTTGCTCTGTGATAAGGGCATTTTGTGTCCTTTTTGGTTTGCTTCTCCAAGGGCATTCACTATACTGACGATATCTGACTACATCAAATACAATATAATATATAATATACAGGGTGGCGCGAAAAATAAATTTCCCTTTATTGAAAGATGTTTTAATTTTTGCAAATGGCGTCGTACGTCAATCATATTTGACTTTTGTGAACAAAACTGGAAATTTACAGGCTGGTTTAAGTGATCACTTTATACACGTGTAACATTCCCCTGCTACCCATGATTGACAGTCACATTGCTCAATTTTTTGGAACTCATATATTTATGATATAATTCACACGTCGCTTCGTGTGTGAGTTCGCGGCAATATCTATGGTGAATTTTAGTAAGCTTTTTTATTTAGCAGAGACCGTTTTATTATCATGATATTATAAAAGTGTATGATCCTTCTCGAATCATTTTATATACTGGGAGACGCCTGGAAACATGATTTTCAATTTTATGGAGCTTGTTATTTGACCAGTGATATGAGCTTGTTATTTGACCAGTGATATATAATGATTTAGTGATAACATTTTTTCGACGACAAAGTTTTACTAGGTAAACACCACTATTTCTTAAAATCCATCATGACACGTGTTACAATGCATTTCGCGTCATTTTTATACACCGTATGATGTTGTTTGCATTAAAACACGTGTCACAATATATTTTAAGGAGTCGTGGTTTTTATTACTCTAATTAAAAATGGATATTTATTACCACAAAGAGCATGCCAAATCAATTAATGAAATTTATGAATATTTTGTTAAATATTACAATTTTGTGTGGTTATTTGAATACGAATAACCGACTTTACGAAGGAGAATATGTAAGTACAGTACTTTGTTTTGCTTGTAATATTCTTCTCATTAAGTGTTGAGGCACATTTCTTACGTCTTATAATCTGCACAAAGTGGAGAATTTTAGAGCAATATAACTCAAGCCTGTGATTTAGTCTGATAAGCTTTTGTTACCCAATAGCTGTAGATCTAATAATCAGATTATTATAACTTGAGCGCCGAATGAAGCATTCCGTTGGGTAAAACCGTCAAGTTTATTACGTTAACTTTTCTTTGTTTACGCTCAAGTAGCGAAAATGAAGGTTGAAAATCAGATTTATTTTCCTAGTCTAAATAATAAACGCTTGAAATATTATCCATGTATTTCAAGCTATCCAAATAATAATCCTGAATGTCCCGGATTCGTTTGCCACGCAAATCAAAATATAAAAAATTGATTCATCACTTTTATATATATATATATATATATATATATATATATATATATATATATATATATATATATATATATATATATATATATATATATATATATATATATATATATATATATATATATATATATATATATATATATATATATATATATATATATATATATATATATATATATATATATATATATATATATATATATATATATATATATATATATATATATATATATATATATATATATATATATATATATATATATATATATATATATTTATATATATATATATATTTATATATATATATATAAATATATATATATATATATATATATATATATATATATATATATATATATATATATATATATATATATATATATATATATATATATATATATATATATATATATATATATATATATATATATTTATAAATATATATATATATATATATATATATATATATATATATATATATATATATAAATATATATATATATATATATATATATATATATATATATATATATATATATATATATATATATATATATATATATATATATATATATATATATATATATATATATATATATATATATATATATATTTATAAATATATATATATATATATATATATATATATATATATATATATATATATATATATATATATATTTACATTTTATTAAATTTATTTATTATTATTATTATTTTTTTCACATAATAATTTAATTTAATACTTTTCTGCAAATCTAAACATCTTATTATTAAATATAGGTATCAAATTGTGGTAGAGTGGAATCGAACCCAGAAACTCTCATTTAATAGTCCACGGGACCACAACCCGATACCATTATTTACAAGTTGTACTCAGCCAGGGGTCACTGTGGTAGTTTTGTTAAATAAAAAAAAATCAAAGAGAAAGCAAACATTTCTACTTCACAATGTTTGTAGGTAAAAAATATTTTAGCACATACAAAGAAGAACGTAAAGTATATAGCTTAGGTTTGCTTGGTATTTCTCCTTAGGACTTTGGGTTTGGGGGCGGGTATAGAACGCAGAGGGTTGACCTGTCGGTACGGGTAGTTTCTTATAAATAACATTAAAAGAAAAGATTTTTGTTATATTATAATATTTATTATACGATGTCAAAAAAGATTAAATTTTACTTGGTTGGAGAAATTGAATAAAAAAGCAATTGTGATCGATTTAAAAAAAAGTACTCTTAATTTTTTATTAATATAGAAAAAATATAGTGGTTATTAGATTTGGCCACGATACACAAATTCACAGTTTTGATATTCAGTAGGATTATTAATTATATTGATTATAGATTATATTGATTAAGGATTATTAATATATTATTCATTCATTTTAAATTGTCATTCTCTAGCGCATTGTTCCGCAAAGTGTGTGCCGCGGCACACTGGTGTACAGTGGTGATTAGTTGGTATGCCGCGGAAAAAAGTCTAGTTTTGTGAAAATACAATTGCTCCGAATTTTGATTGCCTGTGCTCAGTTGAGTAGGCTATCAAACATAATATGTTAAATATGTTTTGGTAAATATGCACATCTTAAAATTCCTTATTTAGTAGGTGCACCTTGAATAGAAAAAGTTTGCGGAACACTCCTCTAGCGCAGAGTGTACATTTGAAAACCAAAACATTAAAAGTTAAGCTGGCTTAGGACAATTCGCTTTTAATTCCCGTAAAAATGCATATTACCAACGCCAGCACTCGTAATATTGCACACGTGTAAAATAAATTGCATACAAAAATATTTTTATTGGACCATAAAGCGCAGCTGGCATAGGATGCACCGCAAGTCGTAATTTATTTACGAAAAGGGTAAGGCACATTCGATGTTTAATGGGAATTTTAAAATGCATTTCTGTTTTTACGAAGTCATGGTTTGTACTTACGAACTAACATTTTTACTTGTTAATTAGTATTATGCATTTTACATTACGGTTAGAAGTTTAAATTTTCATAAAATTGTGCTGAATACTCTGTTTAGTGAATATTAGGATATTTTTATCTTATCAAAAGTTAACGATAAATATGGATTTCTTGAATGTTTTTACGCATAATTTGTGGCACATTTTAAAAGCTTTATAAAATAAAAAATATTTTTAACCACTTTTATTTTTGGCACTTTTTTCTACAACCGATTTCGAAAAGCACCATATTTAGGGATGGATATGTACGAAAATTAAAACTGTGTAATATTTTTATCAAAATGAGTAAGTGGGATAAAAGTGTTGGTAATTAAGTGAGGTTTGTAGTGAGAGGGGATGAAGCCATGAAGTTTTACTATTACTATTATTTCAAGGGATAGGAAAAATATTTTAAATGTCGGCTATTATTGAAATTCAATTAGTTTTCAAAAATACTAAAACATTTTTTTAATGCTTTTTAAATTTATAAATCTCTAAATTTAATTTAAATAATTTAATTTGTACCAGAAGATGAAAACAATTGTCGTTTTCGAAACTAGTCGTAAATAAAAATAAAACTCAATTAAGTCGATTTTTTAAGTGTTTAATTTTTATTAAAATATATAATGTTTAATACTTCAGTACAAAGTTCCTTCCATTTAAAATTAATTGGGTAGGTAAGAGGGTAAACAAAATATGGATGAAATGCAAGTAAAGGAATGGGTAAATGATAAAGATTGAGTATTGTAAAAATTCTAAAATGAAAATAATTTGAATTTTGTTATATATTATTATCAGTTTGTTATATTATATTAAAATAATAGAAAAAAGTATGTAAAAAGAATTCCACAAATAAGACACGTAAAGGGGCTTGGTGGGTCTCCGTAAAAATAGAATATGAATTAAAATTATGAATTTATAATATTACCTACGTTTATGTACATTTATATATTTTTTTAAATAAACGATTTTCTAAAAAAATAACAGAACCAGGGATAGGTTTATCCAACATTATCATCATACATGTATGTATTCATCCCTTTATATGTCTCCATTGATGCGTAGAATAATCCATTGTTATTTATAGGAAGGAAATGTGATCACGTGGCACATGATAACGCATCAATAGACCATCAAATATAATGTGATATGCTTCCCAAATCTATTTTTAATATATGTAAATCCAGTCGGACATCAAACTGAGTACAAAGCGTTGCATGTTAACCAAATGGATAACTATGTACTACGCTACAACCGTGGGTAAAATTGAAATATTACAGGTGTTTCCATTTGAGATGAACATTTATCGTTTTTTATATGAAAGAAGATGAAGTCTGAGCATCTTAGGGTATAGAGCCTGGCTTGCTTAAATGATCACTTCATACACTTGTGTAACGTTTTCTGACCATTATCAAACAACCATATTGCATTAATTTATGTAACTTGTATATATGCAATGGCATTGGATCCCTTGCAAAAGTTAAGATACATATTTCGCTCACTCCTTTCAAAAACGTCATAAATCAAAAAATATACGATAATTCACAACCTTTCTCTCATCTATGACAGCATTGGTGCAACATTGGAGTATACCGTCTAAAACGAACGAATATATGGCTCACTCCTTTCAAGAACGTCATAAATTAAAAATCGTCAATTTTCAGTTGTGCATGTTTTCGGAATGCCCAGAAAATGTACTATATCTCAGCAAAAGAGGCATATTTTTAACTTAATATTTACCCGCTACAGGGCAGAAAGTTTTGTTTTTGCATTTGAAAGAAAATGTATCGTTTAATAATTTTTTCAATATACTAAATATTTTTCAAATGGAGAAAAAACCTAAAGTTTTTATCTAAAAAAATCTGTTGTACAGTAAAAAGTTCAGTAAGTGGGTTGATATTTCTTTCAATACATTGTATTATATTTTTAAACTTTAAAAACGTCCTCCTGAAAAATCAAGTTTTTTGATTTATGACGTTCTTGAAAGGAGTGAACGATTTGTGAAGTACATAAAACTTACTCCAATTGAACATAGGTGAGATATTAATTGATAATTAATTTAAGTTTATATTAATTTTTGACATCTCATCAAAGATGAAGAAGTATATAGAAGTCTGGGCATTTACTATTTAGATTTTGTGTATTTGTATTTGTAACAGTATTTATAAGTATTTGGACATACTGAAAATGTTCTAAATTTAAGTTTACACTATTATTATTTGTTAAAACTTATAACAAAAAGAATATAATTTTTTATTTATTTAATAGACATCTCTATATTTATATATATTATATCTTACTCTAGTAACACTGCGTCTCTCCAAAAAAGGAAACTAAGCTTTTGTGCTTGGAGAGCGACATACAATTAAACAATATTTTTGCTACATTTCTGTTTTTTGTATTAAAAAAATATTATCTTATTTTATCGTGTATTTTACGCGACGTATAGGCATATAATTTATAATACAGATATTTCTTGGTGGAACTACATTTTATATATTTTAATAAAATGACATCATAATTTTTCCACATTTGTATTATTTGATCAGTGACCGGGTTTTTTTGGAATGTGCGAATATTTAGGTATTTTTTTAATGCGGTTTTTCAATGGCAGAAATTTCATAATTTTCACCAACATGGCTTAAGAAGAGGGGCTGAAAATATTTCACAGCGAATATCTCAACCCTCGGGTCACGCTTTGGTTTAACACCTCCCTTAAACTCAGACAACATTGTTCTCTGATGCCAAAGTTTGTCAGAACTCAGAAAACCATTGATACAGCCTACAATACAAGGCCTGGTAATTTATCTTCCGCTGAAATATATTTTTCAGCGGTTAAAGGAATTCCAACACCACTGAAAATTTAAATCAGATGGTAAAAGAGATATGTAAGATTTTGATTAGAATTTTCGTGTTTTGTTTGAAATATTTTGGTTTCTTAACAAACGTAAAATAAGAAATAAATTATTTTCATACAATTGTTTTAAATTTATAGTACAAAGGGTTTTGAGTGTTGCCTTAAAATAAAATAACATTTTTTTAAACAAGCACTTCTTAGATAATAAATTACTGAAAGCCCGTTTTTATTTTCTTTTATACGACTCAAAGTAGAAATAAATCTGTTTTAATTTTTTTTTTGCAACACGTGTTGCTTTATTGAGTAGAACCTACTGCTTTTTAGTAGAACCTAAACTTTTTTGATGCATAAACCGATATTATTATGAAAATAAACTCAACTACACGGCGTATTTTGAAACACAGTATGATATATTAGCTAGGGGCGGTCGACCAAGCGATCGTTAACTATATTTACACCTAATCCCAGTCAATTTGGACCACTTCAGATATGAATAATGTATGAATATAGCAAGATATACGTATAAAACCGATCCTAACGAACACTAATATGGGAATACATTCCAGCGAGATACGCAGACTAACCAAAATAATGTGACAGTATTAAGATATCTATTGTTACAGAGTTAATAAAATAGGTGTACTTAATTTTAATTAAAGCCAAAAAAGTATGTTTTATATTTCAGGACAACTTTATAGAAAGCACGTTTTTGTTTTATTGACTTTTGAAGGATCATAGTACACTCGTTTATAAAGGGTTCAGAAGTATAGATCTGAGGTATCTATTTACTTTATTCGATGTTGATACTTATTACTTAAAAGATCCATTAATTTAATTAATTAATGCAATTTTTCGATTTATTTCGATTTATTAAGTATTGACTATACTTTTCAAAATATAACCCTTTGACAGTGATTTGTTATAGAATATCGTTAAGTTAAATTAAATTTTATCATTATTTATATTTTTGTATTATTTATTTCAATACCATGCAATGAAGGTAATAATTACCCACATTTAACAATGATGTCAACATAGATGAAGAGAAATATATAGAAGTCTGGGCATTTACGGGGCTTACGACCATCATAGGCTAGTTTAAAAGTTTAACTTTACTTTACACACTTTATTAACTTTACACAAGTGTAACATTCAACAATTCTACCAATGATTGACAACCACACTACATACTCAAAAATCTGGGAAAAATAACTCATATAATTGGAGATAATCCAGATTTGTGAAGAAACATTTGGACACACTCAAAATGTTGTTATTGATGTATGTGTCTAATTTAACATAAACAACCTTAAGAAGTAATTTTTATTAATGCTGTAAAGACATTTGAGAAGTAATCATATCTCAACAGCTTTATAATTAAGAATAAATAAACTTTATTAATCACTGATTCTGATCCCTTATATTTCGTTGCCATTGATTGCCTAAATAGAAGTTTTTTCTTTTGTATTAAAAACCATATTTAACAATTTAGATAAAATAATGTAACACATGTTTTCATGGCGTGTATTTCGACGCATGTTGCGATAAAATATAGTTGTCTTCAACCCTCGAAGCAATAATATTGATATGGTACAAATATTAATATAATGTATCACAATGAGGAATGTTGTTAAAATAATATTGTAAGATTTCCAACAAAGTTCTGCTGAAACCAGATTCTGCAAACGTCTTGAGAATGTAATATTATGAAGACAATATTAATTGAAATGGAATGGTACAGTAACGTACTCTTTGATAATTTTCGTTTGTAAATTCGTTACAAACCTGAGGCTTGGAAAACTGTGCTTCTATTAAGTTGAAAATAACAAAATATTAACTTAAGCAGTGAAATATCGGAATTCATTGAAGTTGCCAGTGAAAATCAAATAAGAAACCATTGATAAAGGTTGATTAAATTACTTAATTTCTATAGAAATTAATCGAAACGCAAGACCTTGTTTTCCTAACATAATTTGATATTCAAAATAAGTTTAAATAATTGTTTTGGAAAATTTCCAATTAAAATTAAAGAGTGCCATGTTTTCAAAAAAAATGCGAGATAAAATTAAAACGTATTTATAGAAGCATGAACACTTTTTTTTTTAAAAAGTAATATCTTTATCCAATTAGAAAACAAGCCTAAAACTCCGTGGAAAATAGATAAATATGATTACATCATTTTGAGCGTGTCCAAATATTTGTTCACAAATTTAAATTATCTCCAATTAAAGGAGTTATTTTTCATATTATTTTTTGACAACTCAACAAAGATGAAGAAGAATATGGGAGTCTGGGCGTTTACAGGGATACTTCTTCTCACCAATAGATGTCTCTAGTGAAATTCTAGTGATTCAATTACAATGTTTAGAAATTGGATCAATATGTATATACATCGAACTTCCAAGAATTTGAGTTGCGTGCTTGTCATTCATGGATAGATTTAGTAAATGTTACACGTGTGTAAAGTGACCACTTAAACCGGCCTATGACGGTCGTAAGCCCCGTAAATCCCCAGACTTCCACATTCTTCTTCATCTATGTTGAGATGTCAAATAAAGATAAATATGATAACCACAACACAACCGAGCCTTTAGAAATATGTATAGTGTGAAGTTGCATATCATTCAGATTGTCATTTCTCTTCACGCGCAATGCCAACGCCATCAAATCTAGAATGTATAGTGTGAAGTTGCATATCATTCAGATTGTCATTTCTCTTCACGCGCAATGCCAACGCCATCAAATCTAGAATCTTTATATTTCAGTCGAATCTCTTACACCGTTTCAACAATACGCACCTCCCCTAGAATCGGTAAGTCGCATAGAATCCAGACCCTGCGATAGCGCCGGGCTGGGGGAATGTGGCATGACAATGAGATATTGTGGTGCCGGAATCGCATAAAATATGACAGTTATTCACCGAGGCGACGCGCGACGGCCGACGGGCGACGGAAGGTTAAACTCTAGCTTCATTAACCCTTCCCTTACGGTGCTTAAAATTTCCGCGTGCACCGGTGATGTTACTTGTACACCATATGAAAATGTGATTTTAAAACGCGAAAAATGAAAATTTACCTAATTGTTTCTTTTATTGACCATAGTTGAAGTTGAAATGTATCAATTTCGTAATGTTCGCTCTGATAAGTACCTAAAAAAGAGAAAAAATACACCGCAAGTAGCAGCCATAGCTAGCGTAGCGACACGACCACCTTAAACGACGACTCGTGCGCAACTAAAATGAAATCGTCGGAAATTCGGAATCGGTATAGGTGCTTGTGTACTACAGGTAATTATACTTGCAGGCATTCCGGTTAGCATGAAAAAACGGGTGATTGGCTTATGCATTTGCCTTTTTTCAATCACGGTACACGTGAACTCGATCATGCTAAACTGTCGTAGTCGCTTTTATATTAAAAAAAAACCGGGCTGCCGGACAGTAAATTTCAGTTACTGCACAAGTGCCTTTATTCACCGAGGCCGACGGGCGACGGAAGGTTAAACTCTGGCTTCATTAATTACCGAGAAGCCAACGTGAACGGTTTGATCTTAGCGTCTACGTTATATTTTATTATGCGGGAAATACGGAGATAATACTTTTCACGTACCAAACCAAAAGATTCACAGATCAATATCATCCGTGGGTTTATAAATGAGATTTAAAATTACGAAGGAAAACCTTTGTGAAAAATTTGTGAAATTTCGAGTTTTAAATCATTTTATTAAATTCATGTGATAACCAAGTTTTTTTCATCGGTATAAAATAGATTTAAAAAATATTTGTGGTCTAAGCTTTTACGAAGATTACAATTTATCATTGACTGTAACATTCACCAATCTACCCATAATTTTTAATATGTTGTTTTTAATGCTTCAATTGAAAAAATCAACAGTATTATAGTAAAATACTATTGATTATAACTGACATAAATAATTATTTTTTTCGTTTCAAAATTAGTTTACGTTTAGTAAAATTTTTAAGTTAAAATGGGGATTTTACTTGGTGGGCGACATCTATGGTTATCACCCCGCCATCATGGAATTAATGATCAAGATAACACTGTATCAATACGATGCAGTGCCTTATGCACCTTTGGGTACGGATAAGGGTAAAAAAAAAGATATTTACATATATATATATATATATATATATATATATATATATATATATATATATATATATAAATATATATATAAATATATATATATATATATATATATATATATATATATATATATATATATATATATATATATATATATATATATATATATATATATATATATATATATATATATATATATATATATATATATATATATATATATATATATATATATTCATAGTTAACAATTTTTTACACACTTTACTCATCAAGAGCAAGGGGATGTAGCGGTTTCCATTGTTTGTTCATATTACATTTTTTGTAGAGGGTTAGCAATTTGCAGTAATTGGAGGGTAGATAAGATATATATTCCTGTATAGTACATACACCTATGTATGTGTTTGTGTGCGGGGTAAATCCATAATATATTCGTACATGCGAAACGGGCCAGATATCCTCCTGGACACGGTTTTGCATAGTGGAGAGATGTACATAAATCTAGCTCACGTTCTATTACACAATGAGAATTTGATCCCCTAATCAATCTTCCCACTGGAGGGTAGAATTTAGCTTGTAACATTATTTCAAATTAAACGTAAGAGATTTCTTTAACACTTTTAAGGAAATATTCATATCCATTAGAATATTTGTGAACAGTTTTAAAACATATTTATTTATTACATTATAATTAATTTTTCGCAAAAATTATACGGGTAAAAATAATAAATAAATATTTATGTTAATTATAAAGTTAATTTGAGTAATTTGATATGTTTGCTGAGACCATTTAACATTGTCAGTCGACATTGATTTCATGGAGTATCCCTCGTTTCGTACAATATGTCTTTAACTAGAGCTTTGAACTTTCCCTTTTTCTCTTTTCCTGACTCCCGTCTCTCATACAGGTTTTATCTTATTAAGCCTATTACAAATGCAGAATTAAGTACTTAAAACAGTACAAGTACTTGTATGTGTATAACTTACTCTCACTGATCTGTTAACTTCCAAATAAAAATAAATTTAAGAAAAAGAACCCATGATCTAGTCCATGGGTGCCCAACATTTTCAGTAGCCGGGCCAGATTTTAGAAATGAGTTTTCCTACCGGGCCGTAAAACAGAATTTATTTTATTTTCATTATTATACATAAATATGTATATAAATATAAATATATATACACACATATATATATATATATATATATATATATATATATATATATATATATATATATATATATATATATATATATATATATATATATATATATATATATATATATATATATATATGTATATATATATATGTATATGTGTGTATATATATATATATATATATATATACATTAGGTACTTTTCAAACTTTTTTGCATGTTTAGCCTCGTAATGTAATACTATTTCAATATAGAAACAGAATCATTGCGTATCAGGCATATTTGCTTTGTTTTTAATTCGAAAATATAGTTAATAGTCCAACTGTCTTCAAAACATCTCAGTTTTTCTGTTACTCTTCACTTCTTTAGTCCAACGTCTTTACTACTTGACGCTATGATGGGTCTTGAAATTGTCACGATAGTGAAATACTCCCATATATGGAATATGATATGAATTACGCACGATGGAATGTTCTTTGGGTGGTTTTATGTACACTAAAGGGAAAAAAATGTGTGATTTTCTCCGCGGGCCACGGGTTGGCCACCCTTAATCTAGTCGAAGCCATACGTACAATATAATGTTTATCACTACACTGTTAATCATTATTTATTTATAATTCTATAAACCTTAATAAAAATTAATATAAGAGCAAAAATAAATTATAGGATTATATTACTTGAGTTTGACGTTTCTAAAATTATGATTTTTTCAGGATCTTGACATGTATATCAGTAGATATCTGCCAGTAAAGCAATTTAAACTTACAAATTGAATATTCCAGCGCAATCTATATTGTTATCCGCCTCCGCAAACACGTAACCACATTATTACACAATTTATATTCTCTTTTTATCGGCGTTGTCGAAATGTCGACTGAAGTAATATTTACTTTATTTGACCCTTAAGTATTTACGATTTAGTTCTGTTTATTTGCGCCGGCCTTAGAGGACAATTTATTCGGGGATAAAACATTGTATTCCCCGAGGTACAGTGTGTTCTTCTCGCCGTGTATTTATTACTCTTCCAAATCTTACGCTCTAGCGGATAAAAATAATACGTAAAGTTTTGAAGAAATATCAAATGGACGGAGTCATGACCGGTATGGAGAAGAACTTCACGCAAGGAAATCCTACATCTCATTCTTATTTTTATCACTATCATTTGATCCCTGAATGGGAATGAACTGAAAAAATACTCTATGGAATGATATTTGTGTTAGCGATAAGTTAAATTTTCTCATTTTTGTTCTTCCTTTAAACATGCTTCTAACCTTATGTTTTTTTAATTGTTAAAATATACAGCAAGAAAAGGTACAGTAAATTAAACTTTTTATTGCTGTATGTTTTACATTTTTCCCTGTTTATTCTTATTTTTTACTTTCATTTGTTTTTCAGTCTTGCTTAGATCAATCCCATGTCCCAAAATGAGCAATGGAAATTACTTATCGAGAATATTATATATGTGACTTATGTATGTAATCCCGGGCAGACCACCAAAGAGATGGGTCGATAGCTGGGAATCGACATCGCAGGAGGCTAATCCCTCGTAAAAACAGGCCACAAGGCCTACAACAAGATGGAGAAGAAGAAGAAGATGACTTATGTATGTTATATGTTTAAATAAATAAATAAAGAAATAACGTACAATTATAATATTTTGTTTTAAAGAATCTCAAATGGATGAAGTCGTTACCAGTATTGAACAAAACTTCACGCAAGACATTTCCCTCTTAATTTTGTAAAAAAAGTTCAAATAATACCAATTATTATAACAAATTCAAGAAAAATTGTATTTAAAATAAATACCTTTTTTGAAAAGCTCTTAACATGATCTAACAAGCATAACTGAAAGTTTTTTAAAAACATAACATTGATGGACTTAACAGAAAGAAAAACAAAAGGTATTCTTAAGCTGTTATTCGATCCAATTTACTTAATAAGAAAAACTATTGGTAAAAAAGTCAACAGAGTAGGATAAATCTGCTTCGGAGAACTCCCTTAGAGACTTGAAGCAAAATCAATATTTCATGTGATACCTACTCTTATTTTTCAGATATAAATATTTTTACATTTTTAATAAAGTACTCGTACATTTACATTTACACAAAACAGCAGGGAAAATGAAATTATTCGAAGACAATGCATTTAGTCTTGCATTTTTTCTTCTTATATTTTGAGTGGAAAAACAGTTTGCCTGAAGCGCTATAAAACGAGTAATTTTTTACCTGAAGTTTATTATTATTTTTACGACTTGTCGCCAGCAAAAGTAGGGAAAACATAAAAGTCCTCCCTCGCCTCTAGTTATTAAAAATAACATCTTACATAAGTAGTATTTTAATATTAACCCATACACACAAAAAATTGTTATCAGTATTGGAAGTAATATTATTTTTTGTTATTTATGTCGTGATAATTTTAATATTAAAAAAATATATATTGTTAAGTAAAAAATGCATGCATTTTTTGTTTACGCTATAACCTCATATGGCATTCAAAAAGTCACAAAAGGCATTAAAAAATATTTGATTAAAATGTAATATGTTTCAACGCTTTATATACAGGGTGGCACCAAATGAATCACCCTATCGGAAGATGTTATAATTTTTGAAAATGGCGTCGTACGTCAATCATATTTGACATTTGTAAACTAAACAGCTGCAGTATGGAAACAGATTGATAAAACGGGCACAAATGTGTATCAACACTGGCGCCAGCCATTTGACGTTTATCATATTTTCACTTAAAGGGAAAAATTGTAATGGTTTTAAATAAAGATTTTAACTACTCAAAATTATTTTATTAAGTAAAGAAGTTATTAAAAACAAAATCAGATGATTTATTTTGCGCCACCCTATTTTTTTTCGTATACTGCAGCTATCTAGTTTACAAATGTCAAATATTATTAACGTAAAACGCCATTTGCAAAAATTAAAACATCTGATACAGTGATTAATTTTGTGCCATCCTGTATATTCTTTATGATGATCATCCTACATTTTAAAGGTGGATTAAAACTGTTCATTGTATCATCTGAATATCTAATTATTTAGGTTAAACTGATAAGAAATTACTATCAAAATCGTAGTTAGCACTACGGCTTATCGGTTAATCGCTAGTTTGGTTTGTCGAGTAAAGCTTCGAAATTTGCATTAATTTGACGTCAAATAGTGAGATTTATTTCCATCATAAATGCCCTGTTTATCGCTTACTGGAAAGCTCGTAAAAGATTTCCAGCATTTTTATATACAAGCATTAAAAAAGAGGACTAGTGAAAAAAATAACTACCCCAGCCGGAGAAGAGATTCTCACTTCAATTTAAAGCAAAGCAAAAATTTAACATTTTTTCCTAGGAATTGAAACATAATTATTTGTATACTTCAAGATTTATTTTGTATATTAAAAGCACTGTTAACTTCGTGATAACGTAATAAACACTCTCCTTTTCATTCATCATTCACTTTGTGTAATACCACTTTAAAGTGATATTACACAAAATAAACGATTAATGATAAGGAGGATGTTATTTACTATAATATTTTTTTCCTTGTAAATTTTACGCGATTTTAAAGGATTTTTTTTGTTTATTTTTTTAATCAACATTTTTTCATTTCAATTTACAAAAATAGAAATAAACATCACGATATTTATATTTCAATTTTCTCAGTAAAAATCACGTCTTTCAATCTCAGATTCCATTTTTAGAGAGTATCAACTTATTTACAAGGGAGAAAAAAGTTTTTGGTTTTTCTCCACTGTTAATTGTGTACTTCATTTTTATTTAAGAAGTGTTTCGAATAAATTAATTGTGCTTTTTTCAAAAAATTGAGATTTTTTCCATTGAAAATTCAATTCTAAAAAATTTTGCAACATGAAACTCTCATCAGAAAGATGACAAATAAATTTTCATCAATATCCAGCAAAGATTTTACGTAATCTTTAGAATTACGTAAATACTTTGGCTGCCTCCACTTCACGTTCAGTATTACAGAAATCAAATAAAATAATAACAAGGAGGTTAAATTATTTTGGGCAGCTTAATTTTCTGTAGAAAAATCGGGGAAATTTTCTTAATCTTAACCTAAAAATTGGCAGACATTCTAATAATCTGTTGGGGTAAAATTGATGTTTTAATGTTTAATTTTTGAATATCGATGTTGAATCCGAGTTGGTTTATAAAGGATTTTAATTTATAATTTATGTTTCAAGCACTAACTTTGGATTTTCCATTATATAATTAAATATAACTTTGTTTTAAAATCACCAAATTTTATTAAAACTTAATTATAATGTCTACCGGTTTCGAAGCTAAACGCTTCTTTTTCATGACTGATTAATACTAAAACACTATATAATTTAAGAAAAATACCGTTAGGCAAAACAGCTTAGATAGATCTCAAATGGCTTTATTTTTTTGTGTTGATTAGCATTCACAGTCAAAAGAGCTCAGGGATGTTATGTGATTGGAAACATATTTAATAACGGACTTTTAGAAAAATCGTTTACTTATGTATTTATTAGTTGTAAATTATTATCAATTGCTTTTTAATTTCTAAAATTTTAAATAATCTAATTTAAGTCCTTTGTTGCATGTGTGTAACATATTTAAACCTTTATTTTTATCAAATGTGTAAATATTTTTATTAGGTAATTGGAAATTCAGAATATGAATTATTATTTAGTCATCTTGTATGCTGTATTGTATGCTTTTATCTAAACACTTATAACAGGTTACACTTATTACCTGTGAAATCTGTAAAAACATGTTTTTTAAAACATCCCTTTGACTGCAATGGTAGGGCCATCTGTTGAACGTAAGGGGAACATACACAATACTAAACATTGGTCATAGCAGACAACATGGATTGTCCTGCATTTTCAATGTTTTCGATTGCATTGTCGTTTTATAGATTTAAAAATTTCATTGCTTCATAATGATTTTGAAATGGAACATATGGAAATTATTGTAATCTATTTCCTTCTTAAGAACCACAGAAAAGCGTGACTGGGTGCAGCTAGTTGTATTTTGAAATACAATAACAAAAATGAACTTTTTTAGAGAAAAATATAATTTTTTGACTTTATTACTTACATGGAGTTTTAAACTTCAATACATTGAAATAGTTGCAAATCCTTGAAAAATTACTTTTCTATAATTTGATTTCACATAAAAAAGAAAAATGGTTAAATGGTACAAATAAGTTTGCTCTTACGTTCGAGCCCAGGAAAGTAAGAGAAAAATGATGGATGTCTACTCTTAACGTCCAATTTCCGGAAAAGTTAGAATACATGTTCAAATTCGAATAAACGTCGTATCTTTCCATATTTCTCGTAACACGATACATCAATTACGTTAGCAAAAAAATCCTCAGGGAAATTTCAAAGATATGTTACGCTACCATATATAAATTAAAAATAATACTAATGTATAAGGGTAGTGAAAAAATGTTTCAAAGCAAGATAATTTTATTTACTACTTTGACAAGAGTCTTCTTATTTTACGAGTAATAAAACGTAAGCTTTAAGTTTGTTGTACAGATTGATTAGTTATTTTATTTCTTGTGTGGAAAAATTAACGCTCTACCAACAAAATATCTTTATCGGCTATTAAGTGTGTTTATAAATGTATTTATTTTAGTAAATTTACTCAAAATATAAATTTCATTTTTTAAGGAATAAACCGCAAAGCCTCTTCTATAGAAGCTTGTCTGCAAGTAGGATAGTAAGGATAGGGAAGGTAAATTTGAAAAACATATCACAAACACCCAGACCAATAGTAAATAAATCTTTCTTGAATTTATTTTGCACTTAGCGGGAATAGAACCCGCGACGCCAGTTTCGCAGTCGAGAGTCTACCTAACTACGCCACGGCGCCTTTCATCAACTTATGACCTCGTAATATACATTGTCATTGTCATTTTTCCAATCACCTGTGCATAAGATGTTTTTTAAGTGATACGAACAAGCACAGTAAAGGGTGAATTTGTAAGATCTCATCTAAAAGCAGTGTAGCCTCGATTTTTTGTAGCTCATGGGTGTATTTATTTTGAGCAGATTTACTAAAATGTTAATAAATAAAAATAAAGATAACAGTGCGATGTTACCTGGCGATTGCAACATTTTATTGGAAAAGGTTGAATATGCAAATTCTAAAAAAAAACACGGTGGATTTTTGTTATTTTTAATACTTTTTTCTTTAAATAAACAGTGAAACTTTTCATTACGATTATAATTCGTTCCAGAATCTTACTCGTTAAGCTCACAAGTGAATGTCGTAAGACAAGGGTACTTGCCCTTTCTCTTTTACTCGTTATGCGTTAAGGGAGCAACTTTTTAACTTATTTTTTGTTGCTCTTTATGCAAATTACTCGTTATATGAGGTTCTACTGTATATCTTATCCTTATTTCGTTATCAAATTAATTTTAAATAACATAAGATACAAATGAGAAATAAAATATTGTTCAATGTTTCATTTATTTTTCATGTTGAAAATTGTTTAATTGTATATGGATTATAAAAAAAAAAATAGCACGTTTTTTCATCTATTGTCTCACATCTGCTCAACTGTTTATTTACTGAAAAATATCCTCGCTTTAAACAGGATAATTAAAAATTCCCCTTATTTAAAGCCTTCATTTGGGGTGGGGAGATCTTCATACGTAAATACTACTACTACGCAGGTACATTATGGGTAAAGTGACCATACGTCCCGTTTTGAACGGGACCGTCCCGTTTTTAGATACCCTGTCCCGTTGTCCCCAAGTAAAGTTTCGGGACGTCAAAATGTCCCGTATGTAACAATTTACAAACAAGTACATTAGGGATACAATTCTAGGCAACACTTTCTTATAAAAGGGCAGAAGGAGTACCCACCAATTCCGTAAGAAGATAAAACAATAATTACCAGCAACATAATAAAACAACAATACACCACTATTTTTTTCCTATTTGTATTATGTATTTCTCTTTTTTTTCTTCTTTATTTTTTTTTTTTTGCATTATACAAACATGACATAAATTCAAATACAAAAAAGTATGAATAAAATATAAATATAAAAAAATATCCCACAAAGGCATGGCCTGTGTGTGGGTATACAATATAATTTAGGTCACAGTAAAGGCTCTGGCAAGAATACAATATGTATTATAACCATACTTTTCTTTCCTCAACATTCCTTCTCTTATTATTAATACATAAAAACTATGAATAAATACGTGTTTTCTTGAATATACATACTATCACGTAATAATTGGTAGATTTCCCGTTTTGAGGACAAAAACAAATGGTCAGTTTAAGTATGGGGCACACCGCGTATGTACACTAATCTGCTGGTTTCTCTTCGGTAAATTCTATATTATCTCTAATCTGTATAATCCACCGTTGGCGTCGGGGTTCGCGTGAACTTTAGTTCTCACATAATACGTTTACATGTTGAATTAACTACCAACCATATTGATAAAGTGTCTCCTAAGCTGTTCAATTATTTTCACTAATTAAACACCAATTAGCCATAACAGGTAAACAACATTAGATTCGTGAAATTAATATTTGACAGTTTCTGTTGATTGGCGGAAATTGTCTCACGAAATCTAATATAAAATAAAATATTCACAATATTTTGGGTGTGTCAAAATACTTGCTCACAAAATCTGGATTATCTCCAGATTAATTTCACATACTAATAAAAGAGTTTCTGCTCAATAAAAGGCTTCTTTTCATCTCACCAATAGAAGTCTCTAGCAAAGTTCTAGTGATTCAAGAACAATGTTTCAAAATTGGTTCATATATACTTATAGAACTTCCAAGAATTTGAGTAGTGTGGTTGTCAATAATGGGTAGAATTGGTGAATGTTACACGTGTGTAAAGTGATCACTTAAACCAGCCTATGTCGGTCGTCAGCCCCGTAAATGCCCAGACTTTCTTATTCTTCTTCATCTTTGATGAGATGTCAAAACATAATATAAAATAAAACATATAAAATATTTCTTTCCTTTCGTACTGTAAAAGTGTTAGTGGTTACCTGATGGTATCAGTATCAGATATATAGTATTTCTTGCTTTTTCTCGGTTTATATGTCTTTTTATCTCAGTTTAAACTGTGAAAAACATTTAAAAAAAGTTTGAATTACGCAATACGCAACTAAATTTGTGCACTCCGAATCCGAAAATTGAATTCATTAACGACTTATTATTAAAAAATGGTGTGTCAAGTTATCTATTATCTTGCCTTCCCACTTTAATCAGACCTTTAGAAAAAAATAAAAATACCAGAAAAGAGGAGAAGATAGTGTTTATAAATGACGCGGAATGCATCGAACACGCGTCACAATAGATTTTAAGAATTCAAAACTTAAATTTTAAATAGATAGTAAAACATTAAATGTTTTCATTCATCTCTTTCAATATCTCAACCTTGATAAATTTATATAGCATTGCAAAAATAAAACAATGTAAGCGATAATGAATAGATGCTGAAATATTTCACTCCATTCACCTTTGTATATAAATCTATTCACTTGCTTTCCTCTGAGGGAACAATAAATTCTTGGTTTTTCTCTATCTTCAGTAATACGAAATGTTGCAAGGAATATACTCGTATAGTAATCTGTTCTCGGGATAACGACCAATCATTCGCAACCCAGATTGAAAATAATATACCTCCTGCTTTATTATTATATAACAAGGATTTATTAAAGAAAGGCATTCAGTTATGTAGTACCTGAAATCAAATATTAAAGTATGATACTATTGTGAATGTATGTATATATATATATATATATATATATATATATATATATATATATATATATATATATATACATGTTTATATATATAAATATATATATATATATGTATATATATATATATATATATATATATATATATATATATATATATATATATATATATATATATATATATATATATATATATATATATATATATATATATATATATATATATATATATAAAATATATAAAATATATTTTAAATATATTGGAGATTGTTATAAAATAATCACTTTGACCAGCCGATAATAGGTCTAATACCCATATTTCAAGAAGTCTTATCTCAATATGCTTTTTCATCTCTTTAGATATATCAGTTCAAACCCTAAAAGTTTCTTTATTATTGTTCTTGGAATCAAGATATAATTTAATTAAGTTTGATTGAGTTATGCGTTTTAATAAATTTTGTATTTATTCAAGGAATAAAATTCGATTTATCTGAATGTTACATATTTTTTACATAATAATGAAGAAGTACTTTCTACTTTTGTCTTTACTTCTTATTACTTTTGTCACAAAGTGAGTTTTTCTTGCAATAAGCTAATGATATATGTTTGTCTGTGTGAAGTGAATTTACATATAATGCATGGATCTTCTCTTATTCCAAATGCATTTTTGAATCATGATAGCGCAAAATGAGAAAAAGCTCAAAATTAAATCTGAAAAAGGGAAATGCCACGGACTATATACACGGAAATAATAATAATAGATTTATGGTCAAATTAATAATCGATCATACTTCGATTATGGCCCATTCTAATCACATGTGTCCTACCATCTTCTTCTAATATTTATCATATTCTCTAGTAAAATAACGGCATTCAGGATCACGTACTAAAAAACCTAAACCTTACACAACCTCATTCGATATGTTTTACAAGAAAATCAAAACAAAAACGATTAATCAAAGTATCCACTTATCTTGTTTCTATTTGTTGAATGTTGTACGTAGAATATTGTATGTACATATATATGGTCATCTACTCTAACTAACTAACTACCCATCACACCGCTTCCACGCAGGGGTAGGCAGAGAAAATAAAACGTCACACCACTCTGTCTTTGCAAACATTCTTCGCCTCTTCCACGTTCATGCATATCTTCATACATACCCGCCGATTGTTTCGACTCCTAACCTGACCGCCCTCAAGTATTTGGCACACCTGATCGTGCCAAGTTTTTCTCGGTTTTCTTCTGCTCCTTTTTTCCTATGACATTCGCCTCATAAATTTGTTTTTCCGTTTTTTCGTCTCTCATTCGTTCTACATGATTTTAACGATAATGCTAAATGATAACGATAATTTAATTTTTATCGATAATGCTTGTCTCAGCTTTGCATTTCTTCCTTATTTCACTATTTGAACATCTATCATACATCGTTTTTCGCACTTTTTTGTGAGAGCATACATATTTAATCATTACATATTTTCACATACATACAACAGAAAGTATACATATTTAATCATTATACGTTACTTCGGATATAATAAAAAAAAATAATAAATCCCTTACCGCACCCCAATGGTGCATAGGGCACTGCTTTATATAAACGCAGTGTTATCTCGATCGATTACACATGAAGGAAAGGTGATCAGCTCTCCACTTCAGGTACCAGTCCAGTGTAATATTGAATAAATATGAAAGTGAAAAAATCACTTATATTTATTAAACCCCCCTGGGAATCGAACCCGGGACCTCCAGAATGGTAGGCGAGCATGCTGACCATTACACTACGGAGGCGGACAAATATATAATCGTATATAATGCACATTTTTTAAGGGAATAATATAAATAAAAAATTCTAGTATCTTCTGTGATTGTAACATTTCATTGAAACAAACACCGGTAGTTGCCTCGCTGAAATAATTTCATGGTTGGCATTGAAAACGTATTATCTCCTCAACGTGAAGCTTTATTGGCTTCGGCAGAGTAGAATGAACGAGCGAGCAATATCTCGGATTCCGTAATGTGCAGCGAAGCGGAAGTAAATTTTGAAACATGTCCTGTTTTTGGAAATGGAACAATACGAATGAGATATCACAAACATCGACGAGATATCGCTCACTCCTTTCAAGAACGTCATAAATCAACAAACTCGATTTTTCAGGAGAATGTTTTTAATGTTTAAAATTATTATACAATGAATTAAAAATAAATAAATAGCCACTTATTGATCTTTTTACTGTGCCACAGATCTTTTTATGTAAAACCTGAAGGTTTTTTCTCCGTTTGAAAAATATTTAGTATATTTAAAAAAATAATTAAACAAGACCTTTTCTTCAAAATGCAAAAACAACACTTTCTGCCCTGTAGCGGGTAAATATTATGTTAAAAATATGCCGCTTTTGCTGGGATATAGTACATTTTCTGGGCATTCCGAAAACATGCACAACTGAAAATTTACGATTTTCGATTTATGACGTTCTGTAAAGGAGTGAGCGATATATCGTCTTGTTAATAATTCCGCTCGAAAAAAATAGAAATAACAATGGATTTTAAAAAAATACTTGATTCAAGCATTTATATATTATGATGATAAACATAGAGCAAGCGTCATTTTTTTTAGTTTTGTAGATATAACTAACTCACTAACTAGATAAATAATACCCCGCTTTTCCGCAGGGGTAAGCACAGAGAATAGAATGCCACACCGATCTGTCTTTGCACACAATCTTCGACCCTGCCACAT
The DNA here is from genome assembly GCF_059751285.1 of Brachycentrus maculatus. Lineage (NCBI taxonomy): Eukaryota > Metazoa > Arthropoda > Insecta > Trichoptera > Brachycentridae > Brachycentrus > Brachycentrus maculatus. The sequence goes on from NW_028281097.1 coordinate 158,642, forward strand.
TCATTCATCTCATACATTCGTTTATTTCTTTTTTTCCCTTATCCGCACCCCAATGGTGCATAGGGCACTGCATCATATAAACGCAGTGTTATCTTGATCGTTAACACACGAAGGAAAGGTGATCAGCCCTCCACTTTAGGTACCAGTCCAGGATAATATTAAATAAATAATAAAGTATAAAAATCACTAATATTTATTAGACCATCTCAGGGAATCAATCATACACACCGATTATAACGACTTTTGACTAATGAAAAAGTTTAATAAATTAATACATATTATTATTTGTGTAGGTCGTAAGTTTTAACTATCCGTTTATAAGCTATGCATCTGTGTAAGCACTGTGTTAACCCGAATACCTAAATTTCTCTTCTTTTAATTTTTATCCCTGTAAGAAATAATGTAATGTTACGTTAACTAGTTTTTTGTTTACATTTTGTGATAAAAATTTAAAAAAATACTCTATTTTATTTGATTTCATATTTATAAGGATTCCATTGAAATTATGGGATGTAGATTATACGTTTGACCCATTTTAAGTATTAAAAGATAAAGCAATTTTTTAATGATATTTTTTAGATAACTCAAGTGTAAAGTAAGGTATATAGCATTTTTATTATCAAATTAAAACAGTTTAGTTGTTTTTTTTTAAGTTTTAAGAAATGAATAGACCTCTGATTTAGGTATTACATGTTTATCGGTCGTTTTATGGTCGTATATAAAACGTTAAGATAGGAAAAAGAGATAATGAAAAGAAAGGGAAACGGGTTTCGGTGGCACAAATATGATAAGGGTGGTCAAGGGCGTTAAACCATTTCATTTTAAACAGTCAAACAAGAAAAACATTCCTTATCTTCAATTTTAACATTTACGATTTCAGTTTTCATAGAATTGTTTAAAATTTCCTTGATACATAAAGAAGAACATAATTATCTGTTTTTTTTTTACCTAAAACTGTTCAAAAAAATTCATTAAATAGATGAATTTAAATAAAAATAACAATTTAATATTTGATTTCTCAAAGATCAAGCAAATATAACCATATCAATAAAATTTAGAAATTCGTTTAATCCAAGCATCGACAGAGTGTCTTATTTTGGGTAAATATAATTTTCTTCGATCCCTTCGAGACATTTTTACTAAATAATTCATAGATCAATAATTCACAAAAACTTAATGTTTTATTTGTTGCGCATCATTTAAAAAATTTCAGGAATTTTCAAGACCCGAAAAAAAAATATTGTGGAATTTTTACTCGATTATAATCAGTTTTTTTTACGATTTTTTTCTTCAGAATTTTCTAGACAAAAAAGTTTAAGCACACTTTTTTTCAATTTTCTCGATAAAAGTTTATATGAATGAGGTTAAAAATTAATTCGACTTAATATCGAGAGATTAAGGAGTTCAATAAATGTCAATAATGGTGACACGATCTGACGTGTTAGAACGAACCGGAACTCCAGACTACATGAATTAATGTTAGGAGCATTGGATTGTACGAGTATGTTAGGATGTATATAAGAATATTTAGGCGTTCTAATTCATTCTCTTAGGAAAACAGCTGAATAATTTTAAAATATGTCTTAATGTGTTATACCAAGCATATATTTAAATAATATTTTAAATGTATCATTAAATTGTGAAATTGAAAAATAAATATTTATATTTACGTAATTCATTTTCATATTATTTTTTGACATCTCAACACAGATGAAAAATAATATCGAAGTCTGGACATTTGCGGGGCTTACGACCGTCATAGGCTGGTTTGAGTGATCAATTCCAATTCCACCAATTCTACCCATGATTGACAACCAAACTACTCAAATTCTTTGAACTTCTATATTTATAGATATAGTTCAATTTCGAAACATAGTTTCAATAGAATTTCAGGAGAGACATCTATTGGTGATCACTAGAATTTCAGGAGAGACATCTCGGCTGTCCAAATTTAAAACACAGTAAGGGACATTTTTTGTAGTAGGTTTTTTTTGCATTTATGGACTAAGTAGACTCTACTTAGTCCAAAAATGCAAAAAAACCTACTACAAAAAATGTCCCTTACTGTGTTTTAAACTTGGACAGCCGATCTATTGGTGAGATGAAAGAAGCTTTTTATTTTTGATTTACTCCCATATTTTTTCTTTTTCATCTATGTTGAGATGTAAAAAAAAATATATAAAAAACAACTCCTATAATTGAAGATAATCCAGATTTGTGAACAAGTATTTGAATACACTCAAATTTTTTTGTATAAATTTGTATTTTTGTAGATTACAGTCTAAAATTTTTAAGACAATTAATCGATAACTACATATTAAATTTTCACAATGAGGTTTACTTAACCTTTCACTGTAGATAAACTATTTGTATATATGCATTTTGTCCGCCTCCGTAGTGTAATGGTCAGCACGCTCGGCTACCGTTCTGGAGGTCCCGGGTTTGATTCACAAGGGGGGTAAAATAAATACAAGTGATTTTTTCACTGTAATATTTATTCAATATTACCCTGGACTGGTACCTGAAGCGGGAGGCTGATTACCTTTCTTTCATGTGTAAACGATCAAGATAACACTGCGTTTATATGACACAGTGCCCTATGCACCATTGAGTGCGGATAAGGGTTTTTTTTTATATATGCAAGTATGTGTGCATACATATATGTTAAATATTCCATGTTAACCTTTACAGCCTATGAATAAAAGCTTTTCAAAATCGATAATGACACCGCATACGCAACGGAATTTTTGTATTGGTTAGAATGATAAATGTCCGGAAAAACATAACAGTGTCCCATGGAATGAGTTATCACAAGCGATGGGCGACCTCCACATCCTGTTTCCTGTCACAATCTACCCCCAATTACAGACTCACCCCCTTTTCCAACCCTACCATAAAAATAATTTCCCCTAAAGCTTAAAAATTTAAAACCAATCTTTTTTATCGTCAGCAAATTAGAATTTAACAATTTTTTTTTTATTATTTTCTAAATAAAATATTATAAAATTTTTCAAAATAATAAATTTGTTTGTTAATTATTAAGTGCGTTAAAATATTTCAATGGATATCTCAATGTTGATGATTAAGAATATTAGAAGTGTGATTATTTAAAGGGCTTACAAACTATCATTGACTGTTTTACTAAGTTGATTATTTTTATTTATTAAGTGGAGAAAATTTGCCAATAATAATTTGGATACACTCAAAATATTGTTGCTGTAGAAGCGTGTATTTAAAAAAAAAAAACGATTTTTTTCAAAACTCAAATAGGATGAATAATTTTTTTTTATTGATTTATTAACGCAGATGAAGAAGCTAGCGGTGAAGTATGGAAGTATGGATTTTTATCGGTCAATTATCGGCCAATAATAAGCTGGTTTAATTGATTACCTTATAAAATGTATTTGATTCACCGTTCTATGGGATAACCACGGTATGTTAATTTAAATATGTATATTGTACATATTTCATATTTTAATTTATGTATTTGATATTTTTAATTTAATCATATTGTCGATAAAAATTGTGATTATAAATGGATTGAAGGTAAGATATCGCGGGTCTGAATAAATATGCAACAACACGTAAAAAATGCACCTTCTATTTTAACCTTCAAAAAACGCCTGAAACATCATTATCTTACCTTAGAACCCTAACTGTCCATTTCCTCCTCCCCTGACCCCTCCTCTCTTCCTTAAACTTTCTACCTGATTCCCTTTTCCCATGCCTTCCTTACTCTATCGTCATTTTGTTTTTCTATTCATATTACCCTGTTTAAATTCTTAATTTGTAATTATGCTCTCTTATGTTTCTTTGTTTTTCTTTTTTCTTATCCTTGTCTTAACCTGATCAAGCATTATCTCCCCACTAATTTCTAACAAACATCAAAAGGTACAAGCCTAGATCGTTCACACTGGTCTGTTTTTTTGGTTGGTTGGAAGATATTGCTTTATAGCAATAAGCCCGCCAATGTACACACATATTGTACAAAAAGTTCAAAATAAATAAATAAAATAAATAAATAAATTTTTATAATTTCATAAATTAATGTACATTTTTCTGTATGTAAGAAAAAAAAACAAATTATTTGATTTAAAACACAGTTGTAAAGAGGTAAATTTTAATTTCATTTTAATTATCGTGAATTTTACCAGCTCCGACCGGTTTAGCGTTATGTAAAAAAGGAGTCAACTGGAATTGTAGTTTTATTACTATAAAAAAGGTTCTAGCGGAATGCAATCTTAATCCCAACAGGTTTTGAAGGCCTTAAAAAATAACTACAGAAATATTAAGTAAACTTAAACCGTCGTGCAACAAAGTGAGTCTCGTTTAAATTAAAAAATTCCTAGCGTAGTCTCAATCATTCCTATCCGTTCCTACTAGACTACCGTAGATACATTTATTTCTAAGTATTTTTATAATTCACTTGCAGCAAAATATTATTTTAAACTAAAAGAAATATGAAAAAGTGTTATTCTCACTTTAAAATTTCGATCTTATATTTTTGTCTTTAATTTTGTGTATTTCCATCTTACATTTTTTTTTAAATAAACGGTTTTAAAATAAAACTTTTAAATAAGTACTTTTATTATTTCAAAACTTACTTTTATAATGGTTCAAGAATAATCATTTCCATCCTCAATACGCAAAACAATTTTTCTTAAACGACTAAAGCAGATATCTCCATAATTTCCGTACCGGTTTTTTTTTTAACCATATAAGTGAAGCTTCGATGCAGTGCCCTATACACCATTGGGTGTAGATGATAGTTAGAAATTGGTTTACAAGTACAGATAGTACCTCTAAAAAATATAAATAATTACATTAGAAAATAAAGCATTCATAAAATGCAAGAATATTAATTCAATCTTTTCATCAAAGATAGAGACAAAAAATATATTAAAACTCTCCTTTTCATTCATCGTTCACATTGTGTAATATCACTTTAAAAACACATCTTTGAGACTACCGATTTACAAAAAATATATTTTATTTTACACGAAATATATTAATTTTTATATTTTATTTATTAAACTATTTTTACAAGAAAACAAGGGAAGGTAGGTACATTGTTCAAGCTCTCTTTTGTACCACAGTTATAATGAATTAATCTAAAATAGCACTACCGAAAGATAAAAGCACACTTTTGAACGTGTTTCGGCTTGCTATATTGTTTTCCGTGGCCCGCATTAAACGAAACGAAAGAGATACAAGTTATTAGTTCCCCCGCTTTTTATTTTCAGCAAAATTCGTTTGCGAAGACTGCTGATTCGAGTTATGTTCCATTATATTTATGTATCCAGTATGATCATCCTAACTTATTTCTTCATTCCACGCTCCTACTAATTGAACGCTACGAAAACAAAATGAAAAGCACTCATGTCACAATAGCGTAACGAAACACACACGCAAACACACACACACACACACACACACACACACACACACACACACACACACACACACACACACACACACACACATTCTACCCTATTCTACACCACTACTCAAATTATAGAAGTTGTTTTTATCCTTCACTTGATACCTTTTTTCACATACTAGTTCTCGGTATCGTCAATGAACACTTTTAATAATGGACAGAACGGTGAACGTTACACAAGTGTATAAAGTGATCACACAAGTCAACCAAATGCCAGCTCATAAACCCTGAAATGCTCAGACTTCCATGTTATTTAGCATAAAAACGATAGATGCTGCATATCATATACGTTTATATATATATATATATATATATATATATATATATATATATATATATATATATATACATATATATATATATATATATATATATTTAAATATATATATATATATATATATATATATATATATATATATATATATATATAAATATATATATATATATATAAAAACTGACGTTGAAAGTTGTCCACTTACTAACGAATCCTCAAGCTATTGAACTGCATAATATAGGTTCTATTTGCCCACCACCGTGGTGTAATTGTAAGCGTGTTTAGCTACCGTGCTGGAGGTCCCGGGATCGATTCCCAGGGGAAGGTGAAAATAAATATTAGTGATATTACACTCTTTTTTATTCAATATTACCCTAGACTGGAGCGCCTTCATATAAGTATCGATCAAGATAACATTGCGTCAATACGATGCAGTGCCGTATGCAGTACTATATACAGGTAAGGGTTAGAAAAAGAAGAAGAAGATAGTGATATTCACGAACGTAAATGATCTATTGTTATATTTTATATGATTTTTATAAAAGATCCTTAACAAAATAGGATTAAAGTTCTCGTACGTTTATTTTAAAAGAAAAAGGATTTTTTTTCGTTTAAAAATGCTTACTTCGAATATTTTATCCATCCCTTAAATGAATTTGTAACTTTCTCGGCCAAGGTGCTCGTACTTTCAGATAACTAGCAATTTTTCCACCTCCGCAGATTCGCATTTAAATGACTTATTTCGATTTCCTGGCCTCAGAATTAAGTTTCCACTTAATCAATTTGACAGTAAAATTAGATTTTTTTTCAAACGGTATCTAATGCTTTAGTATACTTATTTGATGTTTACTATTTAAACACATTTTTCATAATCACGAGTTATTTTTTTATAGAAGAAAATATTTAAAATGTCTCAACTTGATATGAAACGTGCATGTATATGAAAGTCTAAGTATCCCAGGGCTTACGACTTTAAACTTATTATTTACAAAAAAAAATGCAATTTCGTTTAATGTTACTTGGGTTTAAAGAAAATTATGTTGCGGGCTATTGGTAATTACCCGCCTTAAGAACATTTTCATTGATATTTCAATTTATAACTTTTTATTTTTATTTTTATACTAACATATATATATATTTATATATATATATATATATATATATATATATATATATATATATATATATATATATATATATATATATATATATATATATATATATATATATATATATATATATATATATATATATATATATATATATATATATATATATATATATATATATATATATATCCATATATATATATATATATATATATATATATATATATATATATATATATATATATATATATATATATATATATATATATATGTAAACATACATACATCCATCTGCATTTTGTGTTGAATATGCAATTGCCTTCCGGGATGACACTTTAAAGTTTTGTAAACAGCGGAAGCACATCCTGTCAAACTACTGAAAAAGCAAAATTCAAAACTTTTCTCCCATCTATGACAGCATTGGTGCAACATTCGAGTTTACCAGTCTAAAACGAGCGAATATATCGGTCACTCCTTTCAAGAACGTCATAAATCTAAATTCAACAATTTTCAGTTGTGCATGTTTTCGGAATGCCCAAAAAATGTACTATATCCCAGCAAAAGAGCCATATTTTTAACTTAATATTTACCCGCTACCGGGCAAAAAATGTCAATTATTTTTTTAAATATACTAAATATTCAATTGGAGAAAAAACCCTCAGGTTTTGCCTTAAAAGATCTGTTGTACAGTTAAAAGTTTAATAAGTGGCTTGATATTTATTTTTAATACATTTCATTATAATCTTAAACATTAAAAACGATCTCCTAAAAAATCTTTTGATATATGACGTTGTTGAAAGGACTGAGCCATATACTCGTATGTATGACACAAGATTGCCATTATACCAACTTAATTTATAATAGTTAATAAATTTGAACGTATTAAGTTTGCCAAAGTGTATTGATCACACTATCAATCATACTGTGTTAGAAGTTTTCGAGTTAAAGTACCAAGTATGCTCTACAGTGATTAAACAACCATTTAAACGCTTAAAAGCCCATAGCCTCTACTATTTATGATTTATTCCTTTACTCTCATTCTACCTCATTAGCCAGTTATGAATGTAAATAAACTACGTTTATATTTATTTACCCATATCTGCTCTGTCCATATTGACTAAGTACGGCTGAATGAAGTCGAAAGTTTTGTGATTTATTTGAAAATTTCAAAACAAACACCGGGAAGTTGAAAGAGTGTTACTAAAGAGATCTTATTTAAATAAAGTGACTCTTCGGCGCTGATAACGTATTTTTGCTTTATTGCATTATGTAATTACATATCTTGTTTTTGACAAGATTTTGACCACCATTAAGGAAACAACAATATTAATAATAATTATTATTATAAAAATACCAGTTTATATCGCGCCATTTTCGTTAAATGCTGCCTTAAGGGTGCTTCCTCATATTACTGTAAAGGATGCCGAAAAGTTTAAAAACATGGGGTACAAGTAGCCCTCGAACATTGATTCAGAGGGCAATTTTGTCAACTCTGAATTCAATTTACAATTATTTCTATTATTATTTTGACGTATATAAACAAATCAAAGAGTTTTTGTTCAATAAAAAGCTTCTTTTGTCTCACAAATAGATGTCTCTAGTGAAATTCTAGTGATTCAAGCAATATATGTTTCAAAATGGAACCATGTATATAGAAATTCCAAGAATTTGAGTGGTCAATCATGGTGAATGTTTTACATGAGTAAAGTGATCACTTAAACAAGCCTATGACGGTCGTAAGCCCCGTAAATGCTTAAACTTTCATATTCTTCTTCATCTTTGAGTAGACGTCAAAAAATAATATGAAAAATAACTCCTATAATTGGAGATAATCCAGATTTGCGAACAAGTATTTGGACACACTCAAAATGTTGTAAAATAAAAATAATTGTAAATTAAATTCACAGATGACGACGTCCCCTCTAAATCAATGTTTATGTCATTTTTCCATATGTACATATTCTCGCGACACAACATCCCCTGGAAATCTCCCTGTGTTTTATAATTCTAAGAGGCTGGTGGCAATTTATTATATAACTGTATTCCATTAAAATAATGGAATTGCTGTGCAGACGCGGTTTCCAGTCGGGGAACAGTGAGTGTAATATTTGTAATGGCTTTGGCGTTGCGGATTGAGGTGAGTCTTCGTGTATGTATGATTTTATTAATGGTTTCTTGAATTCATATCGGAAACTGAGTACCTACTGAAATGCGTCAAAGTACTTAAATTTTATTTAGTATAAAAATATTGTAATTGAATAAATTTTCTAGACATTTCTTCTTTAAACCCTTGTCCGAACCCGATGGTGCATAGGGCACTGCATCATATAAACGTAATGTTATCCTAATCGTTATCAAATAAGGGAACGGTGATCAGCCGTCCGCTTCAGGTCAGGTCCCAGGTAGTATTGAATAAATATTATAGTGAAGAAATAACTTTTATTTATTTGACCCCCTCCTCTGGGAATCGAGCCGGGTCCACCAGCATGGTAGCTGAGCGAGCTGACCACTACACTACTTAGGTGGACATATACATTTATAGATATTTCTACTTATTTATTAAAATCCATATGTACATGACAGCAAACCCAATCATAATGTACACGACTTCATATGTATTTTAAAAATAGACAAAAGAAAATAGCAGAATGTTTTACAGAAAGCATACAAAAATAATTAAATATACCAAAAAAATTAAAATTAGGAAACAAAACAAAATTACCAATAAACATCACGTTATCCGATCCGAGAGCAAAAGCCTAAATCTAACAGCAATGAAATGGTACAGATTTAACTCTCTTGATATTAAATAAGATAAGTTAATAATGAGTTGAATACCAACTTATCCCGGGAAGCAACGTAGTTAACGTATATATTCAATAATTTTACACTATGACTCTAAATTTTGCAACAGCGTTAACGGAAACGATTGTGAATAGCCGCCTTAACCCTTTCAATACTGTAGGGACATATTGTCCCACAGAATTTCTAATAATTACTAAAATAATTATGCTTACAAATGCATTGGGATTTGGGATTTTAGTACTGTACAGTCATAGTCTCGTAAACAAGTCCAAACCTGTCTGCTTTGTTGCTGTTTGCTGTCTGCCTTTTTTTCTTTTCCATAAAATTTTGTCAGTCTAGATGTTGTTAGCAAACAAGTCACGCTTATTACTAACTGTGTTTAATATGTGTACTGCTCGGGATTGCCAAGTAAGCCATTTATAATTTTATTTTACTTATTTAGTGTGCAGCAATAGTTTTTATGAGTTTTTTTTTTCCAAAAAAAGGGACTTATATGTCCACTCACCAATACCATTGGGACAATATGTTCCAATTATTATGTTATGACTGTATGTTCCAACAATCAATAAATAATATGATCATTTATTTAAATATTTGTTTTTCCCGTCAAACTAAGTTGGCAATAAATATTTTGTGCTATAAATATTACATGAATTATTAAAATAAAAAAAAATCATATTGAAAGGGTTAAAAGACTATGAATGTTTGTATCAGACTGATAATTCAACCAAATGATATCATTTATAATAATATCACTGGTGGATATCATTCAGATTAGGAAATATAATATGTTCTTAAGTTAATTGTGCTTTCTATCTTTTCAGATTTTCCGGAGATCCTTCGTACACAAAAGGACGAATTAACTTCCATTGTGTAAGTGATTTATATACTCATAATTTAAAGGATAAAATCCTTAACGACAAATGTACATAAGCTAATGGAATGACATATTTTATACACGGTGAATCTCCATTCAGAGTGAATTTTCTTTGATATTTTTCATTGTTGGGTAATGAAGGTAGATTAAAAGATATCTGATTTGACAAAAGGAAAGGATTTTCTATTTCCGTGATAAATTTATTCCAATTTATAACAAATTTTCCGTCTCGATAATTCAGCTTGTTAAACATCAAATATTCCTATTTCCGGGTAGTTACCTGCTTATATGTGGGTTTGTGCGTACATATATGTATATATATATATATTTATATATATATATATATATATATATATATATATATATATATATATATATATATATATATATATATATTTATATGTATATATATATATATATATATATATATATATACATATATATATATATATATGTATAAATAAATATATATATATATATATATATATATGTATATATATATATATATATTTATATATATAAATATATATATATATATATATATATATATATATATATATATATATATATATATATATATATATATATATATATATATATATATTAAACGTTTAAAGTTTAAACTTAACGTTACACGTCAGAGCATTATTTAAATAATCGTAATCAACTATATAAGATTATAAGCTTACTGTCGAATTCTTAAGAAACAATATATGTGAATTGTAATCATAAATTCTAACTTGAGCAAGGTTAGTATAAACATTAACTTTAAACAAAATCTATTATATTGTACACTTAAAAGATACGATATTTATCATCATTATAACTAATGTGTGTAAAAAAAAATCAAAGTTTTTTTTCTTACCTTTGAAATAGCGACGTAGGATTGGAGGGAATTTTCGTATGAGAATGCCGGAAGGGAATTCGCAAAGAAGTATGTAAGAAGTCCTGTATTCCCACCCTACCCCTCGACTTGTTTGAAAACATTTATTTTTGTCATTATTGAATTCAGCGTGTCACATACCCAGCGTATAGCCTCGAGTAATACAGTTAAGTGATATTTCGCTGGGAAAAGCATTTTAGATTTTAAAAGCACTCTCGCGGTTTTTTTTTCACAGTTATATGATACAGAATTGTCGAGACACTTGTGCGTGCTTGACAAAATGTGACACCAGAGGACATAACTAATCTCAAAATTAAGCAAAGTTTCACTCTTTTGCATAACAAATTTGATTAGGGTCACCATATATTCTCTTTTTGGAGCTATAAATTTGCGTCCGAGTGGGTATTTGAAATATGCAAAAATGACCAAGGTTTTCATTTTTAGTCGTCAATTTTTTTTGTTGCTATAATCCTCGATAGTGACGACGCACAAGAGTCACGTATTTCACAGCCGACGACCATAATTTATAATAATAACATAGAGTATTTTATATTACTTTTGTAACTTATTGGCATTCCTAAAAATATATTAAACATACATATTTTTGTTTGCTACCTATTTCTCCTAATTCTTTCTTTTCTTCATTTTCTAACTAACTGATAATTACTTTTTTATGTAAATGATACACCCATATTTTTATGTGTTTGCTAACATAATAAAACTTTGTACTAATTAGATTTCAACTTATACAACATTGCAATAAAATTTTTCGTCAATTAAAAAAGGAAATGTGTTTCTGTTATTTTCATTTAGTAGTATTTTAATTTCTTTGTATGACCAATAATGAATTTTGTTTTAATGTTTAAATTTGCTTCCAAAGGTGATCTCATGTAGGAACCTATATTTTTATTTGATACCCAAGTTAACACATTTATCAAACTACATATCGCTCACTCCTTTCAAGAACATGATTTTTCAGGAGAACGTTTTTAACGTTTAAAAATATAATACAATGTATTAAAAATAAATATCAATCCACTTATTGAACTTTTAACTGTTCAACAAATCTTTTTAGGTAAAACCTGAAGGTTTTTTTCTCCATTTGAAACTTAATTTACTTAAAAAAATAATGAAACAATACCTTTTCTTAAAAATGCAAAAACAACACTTTCTACCCTGTAGCGGGTACATATTAACTTAAAAATATGTCTCTTTTGCTGGGATATAGTATATTTTCTGGGCATTCCGAAAATATGCACAACTGAAAATTGACGATTTTTGATTTATGACGTTCTTGAAAGGAGTGAGCGATATGTGAGATACTAAATTTAATTTGTCAACAACAAAAAACTTAATTTTAATGCAAATTCATTTCTGAATTTCAGTATGAGAATCTGTAATTTAGATTTTATTAGTTTATTCATAATTATTTTAATTTTCATTCAATAAAAAAATACCAAATGAGAAAAAAATCATAAAACCTCGTTGTTAAATCCACATTTCATTTTATAATTTTTATTATTTCTTTTAAAATAATAAGTGTGCTTTTATATATTCTGAATTCATTGTTGAAAAAGTAATTTTACGCACGTAAATTATTATATATGCGATACATAAATAAAGGGATACTTTAAATAATAAATCACTTTATTATGATGACAAAGGGCCAAAAACCCTTCTGTCAGCTTTTTCACCTTCTAGACAAAGGAAACAGAAAGTCAAATTGCTTTCTCAACGTTTGTCACATCATTTAAAAAAAATCGTTGAACCTCCAAAAAATGTTTTGAAATTTTCATTACACGCTTATTTTTATCACTACGTTTCTGTGATAAATGGGAATTTAAGCCATCAGCCTGTGACGTGTAAGTCTCTTCAACGATTTTAAATACCCCTGCTCTGATTTTTTTACGATCGACGTCGAATGATAAATTACAGGTAAATAATATTTTGATGATAGCGTACGGAAAAGGTAATACTTCTACCGTCAATAGAGATTAATTGCTATCCTCGGCACCTTTTCCTTCCCATTGGGTTTAATAGGGTGGATAGATAGATGTATGAAATACAAGATATATACCCTTCTAGAAGCTAAATATTTTCATACGTACATGAGAGTAAGTGCTATTTATAACCCTGCGATCCACTATATGTTCCATATCTAGCAGAATTTAATATATTTCATAAAGGTTAACAGTGTTTGTTTTCACTGAATTTCATAAATATGTTTTAGAAAATATGAAAATATTTATAAGAAGAATGAAAGATGTATTTTAGAGTAAAATGTGGAAAAATATATAACAGTAAAACAGTGTTAAAAGTTACATATGTAAGTTCCTTCAGCAATGTCATTTTTTCATTTATTATAATAAGTCAATTTACTTTCACTGTTTTTGAAAAAACAAATTTCAAATCGTATGAATGCAGTTTTTTTTGCATAATTTTACCAAAATTTACCAATATACTCGTACATTACGTTTTCGGAGTGTAACATTTTTTTTCAGTTATTTTTAAAAAAACTTGATACAAATTTGTATTTTTTATGCAATTTTTCATTTGAATATTTTTTGTTCTTTTAATGTACGTGTTAGAATTAATTTATGGATAAAAATATATTTGGTACATATCCATATTAACACTAATATTCAATTAGATATTGACGGTATACGTATACTAGTAACAAATTACACATACTCGTATATGGCCCTATTTTAGTAAAATATTGCCTCTAGCGTGCTTGAAATGAATTAGTAAATAAATACTTTTTTTTCTACGTTGTTTCTAACCATTGGTGGTAAAGCATTCCTCGCCAACGGCCCTGCAACTACAAAGGCACGCTCCCCAATTTTTGATTAACTCATACAGATACACATATACGCATAATATATCGCTCACTCCTTTCAACAACGTCATATATAAAAAAAACCTGATTCTTAGGAGATCGTTTTTAAAGTTTAAGAATATAATGAAATGTATTGAATAATAAATATCGGCCACTTATTGAACTTTTTACTGTGCAACAGATCTTTTTAGGTAAAACCTGAAGGTGTTTTCTCCATTTGAAAAATATTTAGTATATTTAAAAAAATAATTAAACAATACCTTTTCTGCAAAATGCAAAAACAACACTTTCTGCCCTGTAGCGGGAAATATTAGGTTAAAAATGTGCCGCTTTTGCTGGGATATAGTTCATTTTCTGGGCATTCTAAAAACATGCATAACAGAAAATTGACGATTTTTGATATATGACGTTGTTGAAAGGAGTGAGCGATATGTGTATGTATATCATATATACTAATATACGGGCAAGTATAAAAGACAAAAATAGTGAATTTGGCAGACATTTTCAATTCAAATCATTCTGTCCCTGTCTTTAGACCTTTGATTACCATCGCGTGTCAGTTGTCAACTCCATATACCGAAGTTGCATTAAATTCGGTTTACCGATAGCTTTCAGTAACCGACCCAAGAGACCCGAGGAGATCTGCCGTCCCAACCTAAAAGGTCTTCCTAGACTTATATCTTGATTAATACCCCATCGGTACGTCTACACACAAGTCTTGGGTAACTTTGTTCAACCAGTATTATATTTTTGGGGAATCAATATGTTTAATTTTTATTTTTATTTTAAGACACGTAAATTTTTAAAATGGGAACATGGAAGCATTAATTAACAGGGATTAAAATTTGTCATTGGTTGGTTAGAGTGTTCAATTTATTTTCTTTTTAACCAACTAACCATCACGCCGCTTCTCCGCAGGGGTAGGCAGAGAGAATAGAACGCCACACCACTCTGTCTTTGCAAACATTCTTCGCCTCTTTCACGTTCATGCATCTCCTCATACACACCCGCTGATTGTTTCGACTCCTAACCTGACCGCTTTCAAGTGTTTGGCATACCTGATCGTGCTAAGTTTTTCTCGGTATTTCTGTTTAGATTCGGATTCGGATTTTCTGTTTAGAACCCATATTAAAATCATTGTGTATAACACATGCAAAACTAAAAATTGTTCATGGCGGACAGCTGCTGTCTTTAAGCATTTTCAATGTTTTCAATTGAATAGTTTTTTAAATATCGTGATTGCATCTTAAGCATTTTTAAACTAAACATATAAAAAATGTGTATTTTCTATTTTCTTTCTTTTCCATTTGCCCATACTGTGCCAATGCCGGGTATATCTATATTTTTTTAAAAGTACGTTATATTTTCGGTCACCATAGAACTAGATCAATGAATCCAAATCGTGTTTCTGCTTTATGTCACAAAAAGTGGCCGAAATCCTCATGAAATGACTCTCTGGCAGTGATATCCGTTTATTTATGCATGTAAAGTGTATGACACAGTCATTTTGCGCCTTTTATGGCACGCGAGGCTCGCCGGATCGAGAATTAGCCTCGGCGCAACGAAGTGACACTACCCAATTGTACTTTAGGCCAGGTTTACATCGAGGCAGTAACTGGCTTCAAAGATACGGCACGTCAGTGCCGACTCGGTATTGCTATCATATAAATTGATGTCACGTCAGTGCTGACTTCAATATTCCCGATGTTTATTTTTAAAGTCAGTCCACTCCCCTTGCCACCTGCGCCAGTAGGACTGACGTCGTCTAAACACCAAAATCAGTCATTCAGTTGCCGACTAGCGTTGTAGTATGTCCAACGCTATCGTGTATCCATGTCATCGTTTATCCACTTCCTTACACAAACTCCTTTCTTTTAAGATAAAGATATCTCTTCTTCTAACATGTCCGTGAACTCTTCTTATAACAGATGGGAAACAATTCTCAACAAATAATTTACTCGTATCAAACTCTGCCATTTTCGAGAATTCATTTTTTTTCTTCTTCTGTGTGTATCATGTCAGATCCCCCTAACGTCGACTTTCACTTGAGAGTAATTGTCCTTGTCTTGAGCAGCTCTAAACAGCGCCTAAACTGTCCTGATCCCCATTCAATCTCGTATATTCCGTCCATTTTCCCCCAATGACTTTAACGTTCGGGCAGTGTCGTTTCAACTTACTGATAACAATTTTTTGCACCGGTTAATTTTCTCGCCAAAAGCCGAAAGTTTTTTTTTACTACTTACTTATTTCAGCCTTTTTCTTGTGTCCAGTATTGAACACGACTCTCTTTTAGTGCATGTCTGCCACTTTTTTAATGTCATCGGACCTTTCTTTCTGCGTGCCGTTCTAGGCCTCCAGTCAAGTACGACTGTTCAGTGTTTCTAATAGCGTGTGGACACCGTGAAATAAAATCCTCGACTGATGTAAACAGTGTAAGTAAGCTCTCAGCGCCAGTACTGACGTAACTGCTGGGTCAGTCTTAATATATGTATTAATTTTAAATCAAACACAGATTTTTTTGAGTCTACTAAGTTGTATTTTATTAAGAAAAACACATAAAAAATTTATATTGTGACAATTGTATCGCCTTGTTAGGGCATTATCAAACGAATGTGAAGATCAAATGGACTACGGTCCTTATGTAGCTATATAATTCTAAGTGACAGTTTGAACACGTGGAGCAATAATTTATGGGAGACAATAGTATCTAATGGAGGATGTAGGTATGTACCCTTATATTTATTTTCTGGGAAAGGAAGAATTTGTTGACATGGATTTTTTTTGGAGAATTAATGTTTTAAAGCTAAATTAAGCTAATTGTCTTAATGTAAACCCGCCTTTACTCCGAGTATGGGTAGGTATGTTCTCGTATAAAACGTACGAACCACCACGGGGCGAAGAGGGCGGGCGTTTCTTTCAATTCTCTCCGTTCGGGGTGAAGTTTGGGGCTGATGGGAATAAGCCGGAGTCAAGTGCCGGGGGTCGGGGGTCGACGAGGAATGCTCGGTATGTCGGCCAAGTGCCGAGCATCGCAGATGGTAATCAGTTTATGTGCACGCCATTTCTGCTAATATCGCAAAACGAATTAAGATTGTGAACTGTCCAACAGTTTATTTACAAAGATACTTATCTTATCGTGCCGCACTGAAACTCTTAATTCGTGAATAATTATCCGCTATAATTAGACTACGAGTAGAATGACTATTTTCAGAAATTTAAATGCCTTCATAAAAATCTATATCTTGCCCTATTCCGAACTCAATGGTGCATAGGGCATTGCATCGTATAAAAGCAGTGTTATCTAACTAAAAAACTAAATAAACAATCATCATGCAGCTTCACCCCAGGGGTAGTCATAGAGAGTAGAACGCCACACCAATCTGTCTTTGCAAAACTATCTCACCCCTTCCACATTTCAGCGTCTTCTCATACACACCCGAAGATTAATCTGACTCCGACTTGACATCGCCCAAATATTTGAAATACTTGATCATGTCAAGTTTTCCTTAGTTTTCTTCTGCTTCTATTACTAACTATATTTGCCTCATAAATTAGTTTAACTTTTAACCAGCCTATGACAGGTCATAAGATTTGAAAATACCTTAACTTCCATATCCTTCTTTGTCTATGTTAAGATGCCAAAAAAAGTAAAATTAATTCCTAAGGGGTGAAAACCCAGACTTGTGATAAAGTATTTGGACACATTCAAAATTTTGTGAATAAAAATAATTGGTCAAATTATTAACTGCATTAAAAATCATGAAATCATATTTTCAGGCGTTTCCCAGAATGTGATAATAATCCTGAGTTTTACATCTAATAATTTTACATACATCTAAATAAAGGGGTCTTTAATAGATTTATATTATCCACTGACACTTCGTGATGGAATTGCGTTTTAATATATTATTAGATTAAAACCAATATTTTTAGCTTTTCCACTTTATTTTTATTTGACCAGCGACCGGGTTTTGTCGTTACCGATATCATCAGACTAGTCCAGTCTGACTGGACTAGTCTGATGATGTCGGTAACGACGAAATCCGGTCGCTGGTCAAATAAAAATAAAGTGGAAAAGCTAAAAATATTGGTTTTAATCTAATAATATATTAAAAGGGTCTTTGCTAAATAAAAGCTGTCTCAATCATATAAAGCTGTTATGAAATTATATGTTCTGTGTTATTAAATTATATATGTAAAAGTTCCAATAATTTGAGTAGTGTTGTTGTCAACCATGGGTTGAAACGTGAATGTTACACGTGTGTAAGTAAGCGATCAGTTAACTGGCATATGACAGGCCGTTAGTCCTGTAAACATCCAGACATTAAACATTTTCATCATCTTTGTTGAGATTTCAAAAATCTTTTATTCGATTATTTATTCTACTTAATAGTCGTTAATTTTATTATACTAAATACTAATTGAATTTCGATAGTTAAATCGTAAAACGTAAAAGAGTCTTTAAAGATTTTTATGAGCTTCTTGCAGTCTTTTAAATCCAGTTAAAAAGCAATCTCTTACTACAGTATCCCAGATAGTTTCATCGTTAGGAAGAGACATCAAAATTCTTTTATGTCAAAATAGCACAAAAAGTCATTGCAGCTATTAAAAAGCAGATTAGAAAACTTTTACCGTTAAATATTGTCATTTTCCGCGCGTTTTTTGGAAATAAATTGATTACCGCTTCATCAACCCGCTTCACAAGAGTATTATTTTTTTGAATAGTAGATTTTTATTTTTAAAAAAATAATCGTTCTTCATTTATAGATAAACCCATTTTTCAGTCTCAAATCGTTCACTCCTTTCAACAACGTCATAATTAAAAAAAAATTCAGGAGATCGCTTTTAATGTTTAAAAATATAATTAAATGTTTTAAAAATAAATATCAAGCCACTTACTGAACTTTTTACTGTACAACAGATCTTTTTCGGTAAAACTTGAAGGTTTTTTCTCCATTTGAAAAATATTTAGTACATTTAAAAAAATAATTAAACAATACCTTTTTTTCAAAATGCAAAAACACTTTCTGCCTGTAGCGGGTAAATATTAAGTTAAAAATATGCCGCTTTTGCTGGGATATAGTACATTTTTTGGGCATTCCGAAAATATGCACAACTGAAAATTGTCGTTTTTTGATATATGACGTTGTTGAAAGGAGTCTTGAAGTTATCATTTTAACAAAATTTAAGCCAATTTAAAAAAATCAAGAATTTGAGTAGTGTGGTTGTCAATCATGGGTAGAATTATTAAATGTTACACGTGTATAAAGTGATCACTTAAACCAGCCTATGACGGTCGTAAGCCCAGTAAATCCCCAGACTTTCATACTCTTCTTCATCTTTGATGAGATTTAAAAAAATAAATGAAGACTTTTCTATATTTTCGTTTCTATTTCCTTCGTTTCTATTTAAAAATTTTGGAAAATCTTCATCATCTTATGGGGCTTAGTAATAAACAGTATTTTTGTACAAAGGTTTAAACACAATAAAAATGTGAAATTAATTAATAAGTGAAAAGTCTAAAACTTGCTTACATTTTTTTCTAAAAATGTTTATGCTGTTAGAATATCAGCGAGATTTTAGTCAGACCGATTTCGAGATTTCGAGAAGTATCCTTCGTTAGGAAAATCACCAGACCAGCATTTTAATAATACTACACGTCACTAATATAGCAAATTTACATAATACTACTAAAAAAAGTATTAATCACATGCGTTTTTGGTTGATCCGAGGACCAAAATACTCTAAGGATTGTAGAATAATATGCACTTAACACTGCACTAACATATACGTGTGTGTGTAAGCTGTATTACATTACACCATAAGGGTTTATTGTGATAACGATAAGATAACATAAAACAAGCATTTTACTGGAATTCTGTTTTCTTAGCCACCTTTGCCCTTTCTTGACACCGAAAGATAGAATTAAGGGTGCCATCTGTGATACCTTTCCCGGAGCACATGGACTGATGGACTTTTATCGTGCATCAAGTAATCCTTAAAAGCGCTCGCAACAAAGCTGAAAGGGGCGCTTACTCTAAACTCCAGATAAATTCTGATTCTTTTCACAATTTATGTATGCAGTGAAAAAATCCGAGAAGGTAAAGGAATAAAGGAACTAAACCGTGAATGAAATTCCTGAAAAGATACAAAATTACTTTTTTCAGGTATTCAGACTTCTCGTGTTCATGCAATATTTTGCAAATAAGGATTCCTAGTAATCCCTGTTGATATGTATTTGGATAATTTATGTATTTTTATTTCGAACCTTGAGGTAAAGAGAATAAATCTCTTTGGTTGAAATAGTATGTAAATTATTTAAAATATAATAAAATAATAAAAAAACAAGAGATGAAACCTAGCATAAATTATTAAACACTATAACGTGTATTAAAAGAAATATTTATATAAATAAATAATCAATTATGAAAATTGGCAGGATCTATTTTTGAATTATATACTTTTGCTTAGAGCGTAAAGTAATCATTTAACGACCCAAACAAATGAAAGAAAATAAAAAATTAGAAATGACGTATGAAATTAAATATTTATAAATGTAAACATACATAGTTAATAATAAAAATTAGTAAGATCTAATTTTGAATTATACACTGTAGCACAGTACTTAAAATTATCATTTGAAACTTACTTATTAACTTTCCATCATGCCGCTTTCCCTTAGGAGTAGGCAGAGAGAATAGAACGTCACACCACTCTGTCCTTGCAAACATTATTCGCCCCTTCCACATTCGTGCGTCACTATTTGACAAATCTGATTACGCCAATTTCTCGGTCTTCCTCTGAATCTTTTTCCTACGACATTCGCCTAATAAATACTCACTGTTGAGGCGAATATGGTTGGAAAAAATATATTAAAAATTAAATAAATGTACTTAATTGTAAATACCAAAAATACATGTTTTCCCAACTCCATTAATGTAACAAAACCTTTTATATATTGCATACAAAATTATATTTTTACCCCAGTTTATTTTAAAAATATTGAAATAAAATAAATGGAGCAAAAACACTGCAAAATAAATTTATAATTTTATGTATTTATAAATTCAGCATTAAGCCCATATAAATGTGTAATGATTCCTTTCGTCGTCCCATAAGTGGTTGTTTTATTTAATTGTCAGTATGCCTTGTGGTTTACCTTTTTAGTACCAAAAATTAAGGGTTGACCGGAAGCACCCAACAGCAAATGCCTTCTTAATATCGGTAATTGAGTAACTCACCAACATTGTCTTTGAAATTATATGGGTTTAACCCACGTTAAATGGTTGGTCGCCCCATAAGCCTCAATTTATTATGATTCAATTTATCCCTCATATTTTTATGTTGCTTAAGCCGATTATATTTTTTGGTATTTAGCTTCCTTAAAATTATAATGAAACAAACATATTGACAGCGCGCGAGCTGGTTCCCAAACGCATAATAGGTTATTTTTTTGGATTATTTGCATTATAATCAATTGCTTTATTTAATATAATTTAATAAAATTGATTAATACGAGAAAACTGTTTGATCTGATTAATAAAAAATAAAAGAAAATATTCACCCTTACTAGAAATACGAGAAACCGTCAAATGTTTTATTGTAATAACAGCCGGACAGTGTCTGGATTCAATACTCCTGTACACCGAATGCAAAACCTCGGCAATGATTTCGCGGACCATATCGATATATGGAATATGTTATATTCTTCCTAAATATAAATCAATAATCAATACAATATTTCAGGCTTATGCGTAATTCCTTGTTTTTTTATATGATCATAATTGTTTAGATTAGTACTTTTCGAACCGATAATATACTTAAAAAGAGAAAATACAATGTAATATTATCATTTTATTTTATCATAAAGTATACAACATGGCTACGGCCGTAAATACAGGGAAAAATATGTCACAGTACAAATATAGAATAAAGAAATGGTCCCACCTTTAGGGTAAATCTTCCGATTTCTCTCAGGAAAACCGTTGTAAGCTGCAAAATTCCACGCTGCAATGTTCCTCGTGTATCGTCCCAGCAACTTTGATTTATTTATTATCTAATCGATTTAGCGCGAATGTGTTTAATATTCAATAAGCTTTTTTTTACCGAGATTCGATTAGCGGATTTCAAAGTATATTGAACCAAAGCGAAGCGAATACCCCTTTAGCGAGATTCGATTGGCGGTGTAAACAAGCGGATCGAACCAAAACTAGGGAAGTACTGATGTATTGCAACAATAATGTTATAATCTGCAATTTTTTTTTGTATTTAAAAGGTACGAGAGCGACAGAATAAGGTGGAGCCGGTAAAAAGGAGACAGGGATAGGAATGGAATTAATCTACACGTGACACCTAATCGAAAAAGGCTAACCAAATGCCATCGGGGGAGCCGTGATATGGACAAATGGTTAATATTGTTTATTCTTCCAAAATACTATTTAACGTTCTTTTTAATGAGATTAAAAAAAAATCGATTCATATAAAGTAACGATATTGGTTTAATTTCCTAGTAAGTTTAAGTAGCTTCTTTAGTGAAAGATTTTATATAATATTCAGCCTTTATCTTTATGTTTATCTTTATAATTATAAATTTATACAAAAACATTATGATTTAAAACTTAAACGATGTTTTTAACCACTCATATTTTTTGTACTTTTTCTAACCGGTTCCGACAAGCACCTTGTCATATGGATATGTACATATCCATCCCTGAATATGACAAGGTGCTGATCGAAATAAAATAAAACTAAAGCGTTGTTTTAAACAACTTTTATTTTAGGGATCTTTTTTCAGCCGTAATAGACAAGCGCCTCGTCATCTTCACATCATGTACAAATCCATCTTGGAAATCTATTCAAGATGAAAAGGTACTTAACAAAACCGGTTGGAAAAGTAGCATAAATAAAAATGGTAGAAAACGAAGTTTTAGTTATATTTTATAAAGTTTATAAAATGTGCCACGAAGTATGTGCATAAAACATTCAAGGAAATTAATTTATCTTTATTCCAAGCCTTGAGGTAAAGTGTTCAAGCCTCTAATGTTCATATGGCATTTGCGTTTTTTTTAATACTGAAAAATAAAAAAAATTAAAGTAAAAATCAAATCATAATATTTTTTTTTAAACATTATTTTTTTTTAAGTTTTTTTTTTTTTGTTTTTATTATTTACAAAAAACTTCCATTTCATACTATTTCTGTGGGCCTTAGCGACTCATTATTAGAAATAGGTATCAAATTGTGGTAGAGTGGATTCGAACCGAGAAACTCTGACTCAAGAGTCCGCGACACTAACCACGGGACCACAACCCGACACAATAAAAGTAAAATTAGAGTTGGCTTTTTTTAAATTGAGCTGAGCGACTGCAACACGTGGCCAAACCAGCTTAATTAACTTTTTAAAAATATGTTTGTTAACAGTACAGATATGAACACCTAGATATGTAAAATGTTTGAACATAAGAGTATAATATGTATATAGTAGGTACATAATAAACCAATTTCATATTATCTTTATTTGATAAATATGTACATAATATATTTTTATTACATTTTACATGTGACACTCACAAGACGAAACGTTAATTTCATTTGATAATGTGTTTTTCGAGAACATAGGCCAACAGTGTAGCAGAGGGATTTATATCAAGCCAGCCAATTTAAATATAAATACCAATCTAACTTCACACTGCGGACAAAGCTTTAGCAATTTCGATGTGCTGTGTCGTAGGATTATTTTTAATTGGACGTTTGTTCCATTTCTATTTATGTAAATGCAAATTCTGTAACTTTGCGAATGTTACAGAATTTCTTCTTTTGCCCAAAGTTTATAAAATATAGCTACAACTTGTGACAGTGAAACAACTGTGCTAAAACAATCCTTACATGTGCATTTAAGAATTACTCTCATAAAACACAAGAAAGCACGTCCCAGCAAAGCACACAAATCACAATTAACACACTTTATGAAAACGTATATAGAACTTTCTAACACATTCCTCTTTTATTTTTAATATAAGAGTTTCTGCTTCGTAAAAAGCTTCTTTACATCTCACCAATAGATGTCTCAAAGTTCTAGTGATTCAAGAACAATGTTTCTAAATTGGTTCATATATATAGAACTTCCAAGAATTTGAGTAGTGTGGTTGTTAATAATGGGTAGAATTCGTGAATGTTACACGTGTGTAAAGTGATCACTTAAACCAGCCTATGACGGTCGTCAGCCCCGTAAATGCCCAGATTTCTTTATTCTTCTTCATCTATGTTGAGATGTCAAAAAATAACATTCCTCTTTTGGTTATAAGAAGTTTGATTATTTTGCAATAAATTTGTACAACCTGCTTGTACTCTCCATAAAGTCATTTTATAATGAAATAAGTACAAAAGAGCTATTCATAAATGGATAATAGAGGTCGGTAGATCCAGAATAGATCTCTTCATCATGCTATGTCGTATTTGATTGTATGTCATAAACAATTTTCGTTCATATTATATTATAATTCAGTATTGGAAATGTCCCTCCGCACGAGAAAACCTATTATATTGTAATTTGTAATTGTGTATGTTTTTCCTTGCTCCATCCTAATTTATCATCTTTGTAGACTGTTAGAGTCAGCTCTCCTTGTCTTCAGGTTGTAGGTCCTTCTACCATATACAACGTCTCCTAGGTTATGCCTTCGAATCATGCTATCCTTCCGCAGCATCCACGATTTTTCTAGTCTTTCTTTGGATATCTTTCGAGGACAAACAAAGTCTGCCTTTACCTTTTCTTAATAATTAATATTGTAAGTTAAAAAATGAACTTTTTTCTATTATTTTGTAACATCTCATAAAAGATGAAGAAGAATATGGAAGTCTGGGCATTTACGGGGCTGACGACCGTCATAGACCAGCCTTAAGTGATCACTTTACACACCTGTAACATTTACCAATTCTACCCATTATTGACAACCACACTACTCAAATTCTTGGAAGTTCTATATATATGTATGAACCAATTTAGAAACCTTGTTCTTGAATCACTAGAACTTCACAAGAGACATCTATTGGTGAGATGTAAATAATAATATGAAAATAACTCCTGTAATTGGAGATAATCCAGATTTTATGAACAAGTATTTGGACACACTCAAATTGTTGTAACTTTTTTTCTAATGATAAATAAATATTTAATCGTTTATTATTGAAATGCTTTATTGAGGAAGATCCATGGCGATCGCCTGTTTTATAATATTTTCATGAGGTCTACGTCCTATGTGCCCATACCATCTCAATTGCTCAAAATTTGTAACTATGTTTATGATAAAATATAAATAAATAAATAAAATAAACAGTTTACATTTTCTTGTTGTTCTTGTTATTACACACAAACACGCTCTGGTTAACGACGGGAGGTTATGCCACATAAATTTGGTTCATCTACACTCATACTCGCCCACAGCCACTCCCCGCTCAACGGTTTGAGCGTTCAACCGTAAAATAAACTCTCCTCTATTTACATAACTTATGTTATTAAACTCCGAGTTAGAAAATTTTCCCGCCCGTCACGATTTTTAACACCCCCTGTACTAGCTAAACATAAAAACAAACTGTCATATTTATTTTTACGTGACAAGGATTAAGCTTGGACATTTAAGTAGGTTCGAGGATTATTAATGTCGTGAATAATACAAAACCTCTTCGTAACAAGTCACGCAGAAGAAAAACCAGGAAAATACCGCTCACGGATATAATGATAATAACAATCATACTTTGTTACGCACCATATCAAAATAACGAATGTAAAATGTTACAAAAGTTCAAAGAACAACGTTAAAAAATAAACATCTTTTTTTCTTCGATCCACCATACTTTAATATATTTTTAGGATTTACGTTTACTCTGTTTAGGACCTCTGTGAATATGTTAATTTATTTTATTAAATTAAAGTTTTAATTTAAAAATGGTACCACAAAGTGACTGTCGAATCAATTAATTACTGAAAATTTTATTCGACTTTGAAAACGGCTATTAAGTTAGAAATACATATTACAGTATGTCTCATTTTAAGGGATATTGTTACCTTTTATTCATCAGTCATCTTCTGAATTAAGAGTATATTAATATTTATAAAAAATATTTAAATGTTCGTCTGTTCAAATACACCATTTTCTTTTTTTTTAAATTTCATTCAAATAAGCGCGAGCTATATATCTACAGGTGTGTTACCTTACAAAGGAAAAAAAGTTTTTTAACACATTTTTAAGACCGCAATGGCAATGCCATTTGTTGAACGCTACGACACACCCAAAAATAAACATTTCTGATGTCGGACAGCGTGCTCCTTGAAAAAATCTTTGATTTTTCTCAATGTTTTCGATTGAATCGTTGTCTTCATTAATTTACAATCATTGTGAAATTTCACATACTTATTAGAAATGTTTGTAGTCCATTTTTTTCTTACTTTTCCATTTAAACAGATTGATCTACAGCAACACGTGGCCGGATACATCTAGTTAAGTAAATAATAAAATTGCTTGAAGATAATAGCATGATAAATTTAATATTTACATAAACTTTGTTGCCTTTTCCGATAGATTAAAAAATAATTTTCACGAACTATAAGTAAGTAGAAAATAAAACAAATAGGTAATTAGTTGCAAAGTATCATTTACTAAATCGTGGATAATTCAAGAGGTGTTTGAATGTGTTTTTGGACATTTCAGCATTATGAATCACACCCCAAGCTAACATTACTACCCTCATAAACTTAGTGCTCACTATCTCTAGACAAATGTTGAATTAATAACTTAATTAAATTATTTAAGCATCTTAAAAGCCAAGGGTCAAAATTAGCTGCTATTTTGTATTATCGAATTAAAAGATTTAACGAAGGGTTTATGGGTGAAACAAGAACAGAATAATGAGATTTAAAATAAAATCTCATTCGTTGAAAGGGGTCGACAAAGTTTAGTTAAGGAGAGGGTAATTTTATTTTCGTGTTTAAGGTTGCACGTTTAAACAAAGTTACACATTTTTATACATATACTAGCAAATGAACATTACACACTTATATTATTTTTTGACATCTCATCAAAGATGAAGAAGAATATGGAAGTAATTAATATATAAGTATTTGGACACACTCAAAATGTTGTAAATAATTACATACTTAATTCATATCCACTTCTAATATATATCACTAACTCGTATCAAGCGACATTCAAGATATATAAAATTAAATTAATTTTTCCGTATGTGGTGGCAAATTTCCTACCTACCTTCTTTATAATTTTTGTATATGTGCTCTTAAAGATGATATTTTCTGATATTTTAAAAAGAAAAACACAACTATTAAGCCTATTTTATATAAATCAGCAAAGTATCTCATTGCATTGAGGACATTGTAGAAATATAGCTTAAAAATACAATTATTTGCTTTGTATTATCTTCCTATGATATATTTGATTCACTGAGATTTTACAAAATGTTGCTTTATAATTGTGTTTTTCTTATATAATTGTGTTATATTAATATTCCTACAATGTACTCGATTCAAGTAAATTTTATAACGATTTTTACGAAATACAGCTTCATAATAGTGTTTTTCTTTTCAAAATATGATTCAACATAATATTTAAAAAATTAAAACACAATTTTGAGCAGTATTTTCTATAAATCGGCATATTGAACCAAGTACAATGTAGGAATATAATATTAAAAATATAGTTGCATAAAAGAGAAACACGATGCTTTTGTTAATATTTAAAAAAAGAAAATCACAATTATTGAGCAGTATTTCGTTTAAATAGGCATAGTATCTTATTGAATCGAGTGAATTGTAAAAAAAAACAGATTATATAAAAAAACACACATTTTTTCAAAAGAGAAACATAAATTATCTTGATATTTTTTAACGATTTTCAGAAATCGTTTTGTGTCTTTTACAACCATATCATGAAAGTTAAAAAAATTAAAAGCGACAAATATTTGCAACGTTATTCTTGTTGGCGCACGTTGTTAAATATTGTTTAAAGGTTATTTTTAATGTACGTTTTTGCGGTATTTTACAAACATGGTTATAATGCGAAAATTATATTTACCGGGGTGTGATACAGTACAGCCAGCTGTGAAAGAAGAGGGTGAAAGTATAGGTAGCTACCTACGTTATATACTGGCATATAAATATTGAATATATTTCAGCGTATATTTAATTTTAAGCCGATATTTTTTATGACGTATTGAAATATGACGCTCTCCCAAAACCGCTCAACTCTTGAAAATCATATTTGATAAATTGTTTTTGTAGGGAAAATGTGACAACTTCATAGCCGAGGGAAGATAAAATAACGCCAATAAAATATTTATTGTTTGAAAATTCGGAATTTCGTAAAAGAGTAGAGTTTTTCAAGTAGAAAATATTGATAGTAATTATTTGTAAACGAGTGGAGGCTTAGTAAAAAAAATATATTTTAAAGTATTAACTAACTAACAAACTAACCATCACGCCGCTTCCCCGCAGGGGTAGGCAGAGAGAATAGAACGCCACACCACTCTGTCTTTGCAAACATTCTTCGCCTCTTCCACGTTCATGCATCTCCTCATACATACCCGCCGATTGTTACGACTCCTAACCTGACCACTTTCAAGTATTTGGCATACCTGATCGTGCCATATTTTTATCGGTCTTCCTCTGCGCCTTTTTCCTCTACATTCACCTCATAAATTTGTTTTAAATATTAAAGTATTGATAGTATGAATGGTTTTAAAAGTGTATAATGTCAATACGGTTTAGATTATACTTTGAAAAAGGTGTTTACATATTCAATTGCATATCTAGACTAGACTTTTTATTTTTGCACCATTTATATTTATTTTTTAACTTATTTCATTTTACCATGAATAAATAAAACAATTTTTTTACGTTTTGTATTTTTTTCGTTATTGTTGTTATGCAATAAAAAGTGCAGAGCGATTGTAAATTTTTTTAAGAAAAAATATTTTTTCAAATGAAGCGAGGAAACAAAAGTTGAGTATCAGATTTATCTTTATTGTATGAACTATTCGTAACGAGGCCAATCTTTAAACAGAATTACAGAATATACTGAATATTGGTTTAAATTTTTACTATCTTATGGTTCTACAGATTTTTCACAACACCATAAGTAAGATCGTTAATAATAAGTTTGTAATAAATGGGTATCAATGTAGGTACGAACTATTTTTTTTATTTACAACATTTTGAGTGTGTCCAAATACTTTTTCAAAAATCTAGATTATCTCCAAATACAGGAGTTATTTTAATATTATTTTTTTAAATATTTTTCATGTCAAAAAATATTTTTTTATTATTATTTTGAATTGTCTTTGTGTGAGTATTTTCATATTGTAAAATTTTTATCTAAAAAAAAAAATCGGATCCGTTGTGTAACGGCAAGCACATTAAGCTACCGTACTGGGGTCTCAGGTTAAATTCGCAGGGAAGTAAATATAA
This sequence comes from Brachycentrus maculatus, assembly GCF_059751285.1. Taxonomy (NCBI): domain Eukaryota; kingdom Metazoa; phylum Arthropoda; class Insecta; order Trichoptera; family Brachycentridae; genus Brachycentrus; species Brachycentrus maculatus. The sequence goes on from NW_028281097.1 coordinate 188,339, forward strand.
ATATCAATGATTTTTTCGCAGTACTATTTATTTCATATTACTATTTACTGGTAACTGAAGCGCAGCAGTTATCACTTTGCCTTCATGTAAGAAACGATTACGACAATTCTGCTTCAATTTGAAAAAGTGCCTTATGCACCATTGGGTGCGAATTAGGAATAGAAAAATAATCTTTTTTTGACACGTAAAAATTACAGTAGGATATTGCCTTAAGATGTATTTTTTTTTACCATTCGAAAATTTCTACTCGTGTAAGAGAATTCGGTAGTCTAAAATCCATTCACCCGATAAATTGTACTGGCAGTCGCATCTCGGTATGTGGATTCCCTTGTGATATATTCCAACCGAATGTTTACTAATGACAATGGGCTACATACATACGTATGATACGTACGACGTATTTTGGTAGACTTCAACAAAATCAATATAATTGAGGATTTTAACTACCTCATGTTTATGAGATATAACGAGTTTATCCTAAAAAAATTTTAAACCCTTATCCACATCTGATGGTGCATAGGGTCAGAGGCTTGCACAGAGAATTGATTAGGGTAGGCAGTAGAGGTAGGCAGTAAAGTAAGCTGGTACTATGATATTTTGTAAGGTTAAGTAGGTACTGGTTGCGTCTTTATATGTCACGCAGGTAAGTTATGATAGGCACTGCTTTTCTGCTTATATAGAAGGCAAGCACCTGCATAGGGCACTGCAAAATATAAACCTAGTGTTATCTTGATCGTTTACACATGAAAGAAAGGTGTTTAGCCCTACATTTGAGATACCAACCAGTTCAGGGTAATATTGAAATAATATTACAGTGAAAAATCACTTTTATTTATTTGACCCCCCCCCCGCATTGGGAATCGAACCCAGGACCACCGAGCGTGCTGACCACTAGTGTGCGAGCATTATGGAGGTGGAATAATTGTAACAACTAATCCTAACAACTAATTGTAACAAAAAAACATTGCATTTTTTCACACTATTCAGGGAAAAATCTTGTTATTTAAAATCCAGGTTTATAAAATCAAATAATTTGGAAAACAAATAAATCAAAAGTTACTAAAAATATAGAACTTAAAGCTTCCAAAAAATACACAAATCAATGATTCCGAAAAATACCCAAATTAAATATTATGGAAAATATGTCACTCAAATTCAAAATTACATGATTCATTGGGTCCGCATAGAAATAAAAATAAAAAATACAAATCTTTGTAGTATTGTTTTAATAATAAAAAATGCGAAATAATTTAGGAAATTTGATTTTAAAAAAAAATCATTTTTAACTGCCGTAGCCATAATATATTACACATATACTTTATGATTAAATAATATGATAAACTAAAAATTTTCTCTTTTTAAGTATATTATTGATTCGAAAAGTACTTATCGAAATAAGGATGAACATTAAAAAAACAAGGAATTATGCATTAGCCTGAATTATTGTTATTATTATTACTTTATAGTAAGGAAGTGACATATTCCAGATATCGATATGGTCCGCCAAATCATTGCCGAGGTTTTGCATTCAGCGTATAGGAGTATTGAATCCAGATACTGTCCGGCTGTTATTAGAATAAAATATAATATATGACGGTTTCTCGTGTTTCTGGTTGGGGTGTTATAAGGCAGTCTTAAATAATAATTTTAAATTTTGTTTAATCTAATCGAATCAAATAGTTTTCTCCTATCACTCATTGTTATTAAATTTTAGAAACAAAGTTTGTAATTGCTAAAAATTCCAAGGTGAATTTATTTTGAATTTAACATACTTCAAAAATTAATTTTGTATACTTTTTATTGATTGTGATTGAATCCATTAGTTTAAAAAATATCTAGAATAATTATATTTTTAAATTATGCATGTAGCGGATTCACGTTTTCTGTGTTGGTAGGCAAAATCTCCTATATAAAGGGAAAACAATACACACAAGCTTTCCCGGGTGGGATCGGGTGATCATGCTTCGTTAATCAGTTGGGGTAGAAGGAAAGGGGTGCTACGGGCGGCTGGCGGGGGGGTCCTTAAGCATCCCCTCGATAATAAGTACACCGAGTGTATAAAAAGTAAACTGATGGTCTAACAAATTAGTCCAGGACAATATCCCACACACGGAGACGAATTATTAGGTGATATAGTGACACAAGGAGGTATTCATTGTGAGTGTGTGTTTTTTTAATTTGTAAATACTCTCTCAATAGATGTCTCTAGTGAAGTTCTAGTGATTCAAGAACAAGGTTTCTAAATTGGTTCATATATATATAGAACTTCCAAGAATTTGAGTAGTGTGGTTGTCAATAATGGGTAGAATTGGTGAATGTTCCACGTGTGTAAAGTGATCACTTAAACCAGCCTATGACGGTCGTCCGCCCCGTAAATGCCCAGACTTCCATATTCCTCTTCATCTTTGATGAGATGTCAAAAAATAATATGTAAATACTCTCATTACTCGCATATTATATATTATTATATATTGTTATATTTTCTCATTTTTTTATATTTTCTTATTTGTTTATTTTAAATATGCTTCTTACCCTGTGTTTTCTCATTTATTTCTTTTAAATATGCTTCTTGTGCCTATTTATTATACCTGTTTATTGTTTTTATATTTTGCCATGTATTAGTATAAGTTTTGGTTATTTAAAAAAAATGTTACTTTATTATTTGTGTTCCAGTCTTGTTAACCTTAATCCCATGTCCCAAAATGAGAAATAGAAATTACTCATCGGGAATATGATATGTTTATATGATTTATGTATGTTATATGCTTTTGAAATAAATATTGTCATTAATTTTTTAATGAACTTGTGAAAAAAGTGTGTTGTTTAAGCGGAAGGCTGATCACCTTTCCTTCGTGTGTTAACGATCAAGATAAGACTGCGTTTGTATGATGCAGTGCCCTATGCACCATTGGGGTGCGGATAAGGGTTTGAATGTGAAAAAAAGTGACATTTAATGTTTATATTTTTAATTAAATTGAATGGAGTTTCGCGAATTTTGATTAGAATAATGATTTAAAAAAATATATACTGCGGATATATGTATATTTTAATTTTTACCAGAAGATGAAAACATCTGTCGTTTTCGAAATTAGTCGTAAATAAAAATAAAACTCATTACAGTGGTATATTCAAGTGTTTAATTTTAATAAAATATTTAAATACGCTTTATGATATTTTCATTTATAAAAAAGTTATACCATAATTATTGTAGACCGTATTTTATTAAGTGATTTAAGATTAGAAAATTAACGCTCAATTTATTACCCCTTGCATGAAACCTCTCGCCCTTCTGCGACTAACCAAGTCGAGGTTTCAGCAACCTTATTCAACCTTTAATAATATTATATTCGTTGGGGTCGCTCCACGGCAGAAGACATTCCATTAAATCAACATAAAATGTGTATCCGATGGTTGAGTAAGGAATGGAAAGTATGACGGGAAAGTACAAGTTTACGAGGGAGTAAGTTGGAAGTTATGCCAGTGAAGGGGGTCGTGAGGATACCGAGGTGCTAGAATTGCTCGAACATGACGGGTAAGAAATAATATTGCGTGCATAGTTTTGTAATAGATTATTTAATTTGTTTTCGTATCGCGCACTCCTTTCAACAACGTCATAAATCAAAAAACTTGATTTTTCAGGTTTAAAATATAATGAAATGTATTTAAAATAAATATCTAGCCACTTATTGAACTTTTTACTGTGCAACAGATCTTTTTGGGTAAAACCTGAATGTTATATCTCCGTTTGAAACATATTTAGTATATTTGAAAAAATAATCAAACAATACCTTTTCTTCAAAATGCACAAACAATACTTTCTGCCCTGTAGCGGGTAAATATTAAGATAAAAATATGTCACTTTTGCTGTGATATAGTACATTTTTTGGGAATTCCGAAAACATGCACAACTTAAACTTGACTATTTTTAATTTATGACGTTCTTGAAAGGAGTGAGCGGTATATTTTTAAAAATATATATATTGAAATATATTTTTTTCAACCCTTATCGGCACTCGATGCATAGGAAACTGCATTATATATAAACGCAGTGTTATCTTGATCATTACATGAAAGAAAGGTTCCTGTCCAAGGTAATATTGAATAAATATTAAAGTGAAAAAATCACTTTTATTTATCTGATCCCCCTGCTTAAAAAAATACGGTGTTTGAAAATGATGCGGAATGCATCGAAACACGTGTCACAGTCGATTTTAAGAAAAAGTGGTATTTAGTAAGTAAAACTTTAATTAAAAATGGATAGATTTTACCACAGAGTGACTGCGGAATCAATTATTGAAAATATATTCTTCTTTTAAATCAAATCCAAACCCAGGACTGACCCATTTGAATTATAAAATCAACGATCAAAATAACACAGAATCCTTCTGATGTCTGGTTTATGTACCATTTCAGTGGTAGGCCAAAATAATTAAAAAGAATTGTAATAATGATAGCTTTACGCTAGCAGCGTAAAATATTTACGCGATTATGTAAATTTTTAAACATGGCAAAATCAGAGCGCTGAAAATAAGGGAGAGTTTTATATATCTTAGAGCTGGAAGTTTGAAATTGTGTTTTAATAAAATTTGGGTAATAATGAGCACCCATCTAATATTTATTTAATTTCTTGCGAAAAAATTTCAGATACCTTTCGGAAATCAATTTCCAAAAACATGGTTAATTTAGATGTCGGAGTAAACTATTGGGGTATTTAATTACACAATAATGAAGCTATGATGAAATTGATTGTAAAACAACTAATTTTAAAACAACTCAGTGTCGATTGATTAAAGTTGTTACAACGCTTTGAAATTTTTTTTACGACCTTTGTTAGATTTGAAAAGAAATTTGGGTACATTCATACAAAAGTTTTTATCTAGGAATTGTATTTATTCATTGCATTTGTGCGTCGTAAATAGTTTGTAGAAATTCGATTCAAACATTCGTGTCTGTAATAGTGTAATGAAGTAACGGCGAATTCCTTTAGTATATTGTAGTAAGTTGTACGAGTTCAATAATATCATAAAATTACGTAAAATTTGTTCGAAAGAAAGATTTTCAATAATTTGTTACCTAATCATACTTCATTTAATAGATTTATATTATCCACTGACACTTCGTGATGGAATTGCATTTTTAATATATTATTAGATTAAAACCAATATTTTTAGCTTTTCCACTTTATTTTAATTTGACCAGCGACCGGGTTTCGTCGTTACCGACATCATCAGACCAGTCTGATGATGTCGGTAACGACGAAACCCGGTCGCTGGTCAAATTAAAATAAAGTGGAAAAGCTAAAAATATTGGTTTTAATCTAATCATACTTCATTTGATTTTTTTGGAATATTTAAAATATGTTACGGAGAATGTTTTTTTTGGCCTAATAATATACTTTGAGCGAACTACACAATCATTTTAAACCTAGAACATATGGCAACACCACACATGTTTTAAAGAAACATTTAAAAAATAGCGCTGGAATAAAAATCTAACATTTTGAGTGTGTCCTAATACTTATTCGGGTCTATGCTAAATAAAAGATTTCCCAATGCAACCTCAGATAGCTCCAATGAACTGACACGTGCAATGTCATGAGATTAGTGTTAGAAGTTCCAAACAATTGAGTTCTGTGGTTGTCAATCATGGGTAGAATGGTGAATGTTGCACGTGTGTAAAGTGATCACTTGAGCAGCGTGTGACAGGTCATAAGCCCTGTAATTACTCAGACCACCATATTCTTCTTCACCTGTTGTAATTTTTGATATCATAAAATCATGCTGGGATGGTAAAGAAAAGTAATCACTCAAGTAGGTTGCATGCGAAAGATGTTGAGAAGTCAGTAATTTAAAAAATGTTTGTTTCATTTTCAAACATTTTATCAACCGCGAGTGTTCAAGTAAATAATAAAATCAAAAAATAAAACAACAGATATTATGGAAATTATTGAAACTGTGTTTTTCTTCATTGTTAAGCTGCGAATCCACTGCGTTCGCGAACAAGTAGCGCTCCGCGATACGCAAATAGTGCACTCCTTCGATCCGTTTCGATCTGCTCTTGCAGCGAATATTCTGCAGAACGCGCGTTTACACGGCTGTTGGAAGCGAAACGTCTCCACTGAAGTATTCCCAAATGCGAGAAGCGCTACACGTTCGTGATGTAGTGGATATCCAGCTTTAAATTTACGTAAATAATGCAGGATGCACATTGCACATGTATAGATGTATGTGCAATATGAGACTGAGAACCAGTGATATACTGTATTAGCATAGAAACATGACTTAATATATCAAAAACTTCTTAAAACAATAGACAAAGGGGAACATTGACTTGTAGTAGAACAACCGCTACTTGGTTATTACTTTATGGGGATTATATTACTCAGACTTAATTAAAATAAAACACACAGTCGACAACATATACACGGATTTTAATAAAGCTTTTGAAAAGGTCTGGCATAAAATTATATTAAAAACTCTGCTCTCTAAGTATAAAGGACATATTGCACAGATGTTTTGCTAACTGTCTGGCTAATACATATTTTTTTATTAAAGTAAACACATGCTTTATTATATTGCATGACAGAAGGATATATTATATTAAATGGTGGTTTTCTACAAAATATGTTAAATGTATATTTATAATTTTCGACCATAATTCCTTTAATATTTTCTTTAAAAAATGTTAGCAATGTTGGTATATAATCACTCACCAAGATTTTCGTCTACCGGTTTCGAGGCGTACCCGCCTCTTCGTTAGGATCATCACTACACCAGCTTGCAAACAATACTACACATCATTACCAACCCACTTTACAAAATATTAATCACATGCGTTTTTGGTCGACCCGAGGACCAACATGCACTAAGGATTGCAGAACATACATGCACTAATGGGTGAGGTCTTACATGCACTAAGCGTGCGTGTGAGAGGTTTTATATTTACATTGCTAACATTTTACTAATAAAACAAAAATTACTAACCACAAAGTAAATGCTATAAATATTAATAATATTATACTCGTATACGTACATAAGATTCATTTTATTTTTTGACATCTTAATATAAATAAAGAAGAATATGGAAGTCTGAGAATTTACGGGGCTTGCAACCGTCATAGGCTGGTTTAAGTAATCACTTTACACGCGTGTAAAATTCACCAATTCTACCCATGATTGACAACCACACTACTCAAAATCTTAGAGCTTCTAAATATATTGTTCAAATACAAAACATTGTGCTTGAATTTACTAGAATTAAACTAGAGACATGTATGGTGAGATGAAATCAGCTTTTTATTCAGCAGAAACTCTTTCATTAGTATGTGGGGTCCGAATCCTGGATTATTCCAGTTAATTCCCAGACTTCCATATTCTTCTTCATCTATGTTGAGAGGTTAAAAAATAATACAAAAAATAACTCCTAATTAGAGATAATCAAGATTTGTGAACAAATATTAAGACACACTCAAAATGTTGTATATAAGATCATGAAAATTCAGAATAACTGCCCTGATAACCAAATATTGATATATTTACAATGTGATAATGCCCAAAAACTGCAAAACTTTCACGTTATTTTTGAATAATCTGAAAGTTACCCCTAACAAAATCCAATATCGGGATGTGTGCTACATTTGGGACAGAGGGGGGTTGTAGAATTTGTAGAGTGAAGTTGTGAAATATAACCGGACTTACGTTGACAAAGTGAACCTTCCAATAGATGCTGAAGGGGACGAAGTATAGGAAACTACTTGTGTAATGCATTTACTAGACCCGAGGCATTTTAGCTTTTTCAGATACTATAAAAGTCTGAAGGCTTTCCAGAGGATACTCACCGTCCTAAAGGTATTGGATGAAAAAATATTCTACGAATCCTAAAAATATTTTTTTGAAACGCGTGTCGGTAATTCTCTTTTCTGGGACTCGAATCAAGTCAGGAGATTTTCATTTGACATAAACTGAAGATAATATTGATATTTTGTTTACGCGTAAAATGTAAAAGGTGATGAAAAATATAAGGCTTTGAAAATATAAAGAAGATCAGGGGCATAAGGTAGTCAATTGTCATTTTTATTTGAAAGTAAATTGTGAGGCATTTGAAGCATTGCCTGTATATAAAATTTGAAAAAAATATTTTGTGTACGTGAAAGTGAATGAAAAAGTTATATTTCAGTTAAAAATAAAGAATACATTTTATTACGTCCATTTTAATAAAAAATAAGCACCTTAAATCTAGTACCGTTATTTTTTACATAATAAAGATAGAGCCTTTTGTGGCATTGAAATTACACCTGAATATCTTCCTCCTTACATTTAATACAAAGAAAGTAAACCATAGTATTCAATTCTTCTATTTTTTTTTCAGAAAATGTCTGTATGGAATGTTCCACTTTTCCTTTTCAGCGATGAATATAATCCAATAAGTTGGAGCTATTTCCTTAACGTCTGTCCATATGTTTTGCGACCGGCCTACGTTCCTATTTCTATAGGTATGTAGGTACTATGGACTTCATTTTATATTTTAGGGTCTCTTTCTATTCGATCATTCTTGCTTTGGGTCTGGCCTAAATTTTAGTTGATTTGCTGATCCCATATTGAGAATATAATTTTGGACTTATTTCAAGAGTCATATGTATGGTATACGTGTATAACACACATGCACAACTTCAAAATACAATATTTTTTAAATTAATATTTCAGTTGCGTTTAATCTAATACCTTTATAATTAAGACAATTTTATGCGCATTTTCATTATTGAGGGTTTTTAAGTCTCATTTTGATTACAAGACATTTTTTATAATTATCAATTTTAAAATTTTTGATAGCTGAAATATGTTTCCTGTAACAAATCGTTTGGAAAACTTTACCAAATTATCACTTATAATATGGTTTATTCTCTCAAATAAAGTGCCATCAAGAGGAGGTGTTTATGGAAATAGAAGCATTATAAAGTATTTAGTATGGAAAAACACGTTTTACGATGTACTGTTTACAGGTATGAAAATATGATTTGTTATATATTTTTCAAATATTCTTTGTGGCATATTTTATAAACATTTTGAAACCACTTTTTAAAAAGTGGATAAAAACCACTTACCACTTACCACTTTTTAAAAAGTGGATAAAAACCAAGTTGTTTTATTTTATAAAGTTTATGCAAATATGATTTTGTTGCGTCGATAACCCATTACTCTTAACCGCTAAACGTCTTTTTTCTCTGGTCAAAGAAAACTGAAAATCCTCCATGATCGTCGTGAACCTTGTAAAATTTCATAACCATACCAAAAAATATGTAGAAGGTACTTATCATTATACGAAAGGACGACGAGCTTAATAAATTTTAATTTTTGATCAAGGAGCGACACTTTCATCGAATTTTCCTTCATCTCGACTTTGGCTTCCATCCGTTTAATAAATATTAAAACACACTTTTTAAGGATTTCAAGTTGATATAACCCATTTTGGAAGCAATCGACGGGAATACTTTGCATAATAATGGCCAATGGGCTTAAGGGGTTAACGACAATATTCCTCCCCTAACAAAATCCAGAAGCCTCTGATACAAAGTAGCGGGGAACATTCCATTAATGAATTCATTACAAAGTTCAAATATCTCGGCATTCTTTTTACTCAAAGGTTTATATACATATTTATTAATGTAGCTGAAAACATTATCGTTTTTAGTACTTTATTATATTTTGTACTGATTTTTTTTTAAAATCAACTTCTTTCATATTATAGCTAATTTATCTGAACTTATCACGTATTTAATGACTTTTTATCTAATGAAACTTACTTGGTAATCGATTGTAATTTTTAAAATATATTAACCAAACTTTTTACAACACACCAGTAGGATCATTGTCGAACAACGTATGAAAACATAAATAAAATCCAATGGTCTTAGAGACGTTGATGTTCGATTTTAAGCAATTCATGTAGTATTTCGTCAACACAAATAAATTTCAACTACCCGTGTCATTTTATGAAGTTTTTTGCAGTTAGATGCTTGAATCAGTTACAAAATTTTAAAACGAACTTTCTCTTTAAACACAAGCAGTACGATATTTTAGAGAAGAACCTCGATATTTCAAATATTAGGTCATTTAATAATACTTGTATTCCTGAATTAAAATGTTACTTAAACGCAATAAATTTAAAAAAAAACACACATCAAATACATAAAACAGAATTTATACTTTGTGAAGATATGAAAATGCTAATGCACCAAGTATAATATGTATGCGCTAGCTTAAATAATAGATAAAAAAGAAAAATATAGGATTTTTTTATCAATTTATGTCTTTGATTTTTTTATCGAGGTGTAAAGTGTACTTTCTGCTTTTTATTTGACGGAAATATTTTTTTAAAGACATTTTTAACTACCCGACTCACAGGCCATTTTATAACTATGTGTCACGTACATGTACATATATTCATAAGCTGGTAGCACTTGATCACAATGTGCATGCGGGATGACCTGTTTTTATTTAAGCTTGCAGAATAAAAGAGGAAAACACAAAGAAAGAGTGAAGAATATTTTAATTCTATTTTTCTCGCCACAAAGGGGTCGTTGCCAACCGCTTCCCGAGGAAGCAATAATGGTCTTTCTCTACTTTAGTCTCGTGGCATACTTTTTTTCTGCGAAATACCTTTCAGGGACTTTCGGGCACGATGTTTCAGACTGAAATTTCACAAAATCGTTTGACGAAATTATTTTAAATTGCATTAAAAAATATGAAATGCGGAGTTTATAATTTGTTACTTAATTACTGTTAATATTTCAAGTAAAATCTTAGTAACTTTTATGCCTAGAGGTAGGCAGAAAGAATAGAACGTCTCACCAATCTACCTTTACAAATGATCTTCGCCTATTTCACATTTATGCATCTCTTTATACATAGCCGCCAATTATTCCGACTTCTGACCTGAATAGTTTTAAGTTTTTTGAATACTTTATTACGCCAAGTTTTCCTCGTTTTTCACCTCTATGTCCAACAAAATCATGTCCAACACCTCATAAATTTGATTTACTATTCTTTCTTCACTTGTTCCATAATTCATATTTGTAATTAATATTTTAATTAACATTAATTGTATGATTTTCTATTTGATAGCTTAAAGCTTTTTTCATTAAAAAATTTCTTAGATTAAGCGAATATAAGGGATTAGGATGGAATCTCAGAAGCTTATAGATAAGCAGTTAATAACCAAAGAATCAAGGGAGATCAATAAGTGAAAACATATTTAATAACGACCTTTTAGATAAGTCATTTAATTGAGTATTTCTTCTTCTTCTAACCTTCATCAGCACCCAGTGGTGCAAAAGGCATTGCATCGAATTGACCCAGTGTTATCTTAATCGTTACCTAAACGAAGGCAAGGTGATCAATCCATCTTCTCAGGTACCATTCCAGGTTATATTTTATATTATGTAGGGTATGTTTTTTTTAATACAATATAAGCCATACATACATATAAAGGATTGTATGTATGTATGGTTTTTATAGTTTAGTTTAAATAAAATGAAAGGAAATATTTCATTTGTTATATATAAATATTTTATTTTATTTGATCGGTAACCAGATTTTTTCGTTCCGTAATGAAATAAAACTCAATAAGTAGTATTATACAAGAGTTTTTTTTTTGTAATTATCAAAAGTGGGAATAGCTACAAACCATAGTTTTTGTTTTATATTATTTCCTGTAACTTGAAGACCTCATAAAATTACCTCCGTAAAAATTAAAACACTGGGTTAAAACATTAATCTCTTCAAATTAATATTAGTGGTCTAAAGAACATTGCTTCTGCATTATATTAATGAAAATTAAGTAGGGACGTCCATAGTTCAAATTAAATTATTAACTGAGTCTCCCATCCGACAATTCCCAAATATATTATCCCGACTAACCTTCAGGGTATAGGGATAACGAAATAATGGGTTAGTTTCCTTTCTTGACAAATTATGTCTCTTGATTACACACACACACATATATATATATATATATATATATATATATATATATATATATATATATATATATATATATATATATATATATATATATATATATATATATATATATATATATATATATATATACATATATATAAACATATATATATATATATATATTTATATATATACTGTTGACAGAATTTTCTAGACATGTTCAAAACATCTTAAATCTTTAATCACCTTTATGTTATATATGACATTTATTTTGTAGAGTTCTATGTAGATATAAGTAAAAGGTAAGTTCAACTCATTAAATAATTTATATTTACTTTACAAATACCTACATTGTTCTGTGATAATTATATCTTTTTGATTAACATATTTATTTATTTTTCTGTGACCTAGTATTTCTCACTTATTCGAAAAATTCACAATATTCCCATGAAACTCTTTATTTCGAAAACTTTTGAATTTAAAAACTCCCTGTAAAAAAAATATCATAAAGGACGTTTAAATTTGCTTTGCATTTTTTCCACAAAGGACTGGGAGATCTCAAAGGGGAAGAAGTAAGAGGATTACGAATACGAAGCTAAAGAGTAATAAGAGGAAATCTGTCGGATGACAAATTGGAAAGGACTCGAAACGAATGCCCTACCTAGTGAAACACTGAAATGAATATTCATTGTTTAAAGTGTTTATTCAAGGGGCAATATAATACAATCCATATTTTATTAACTTTTATCTTGCCCTCTTTTATGAAACTTTTTAATTTACCCTTATTTTTTTAGATGCACTGCCTTAGAAAAAGTGTTTACTTTTAATTTTAAAAAAAGATAATTTTTCATTAATTGATTCTTTATAAACTTGTGTCAGTTGTGATATCAATCCATTTTCATTTTTAAATTTTACTAGTTAAGCACTTAAAATATTTATTGTAACGCGTGTTTTGATGCATTCAGCGTCAAGATTAAAAACAGTATTTGATAATGATACTAAATGCTTGCATCTGACAAAAAAAATTAAAAAAATGTATCTTTTCTGGCACGTGTCACAATAAATGTGGTATTCAACAAGTAAAATTTAAATATTATTTTATTTCGATTGTTTTGGTTACTGTATAGACATCCAATTTAACTATTATGAAATCAAAGTAAATATACTAAGATTATTTGCCTGGATTTGTTTATTTGAATAATGGTCTTTCGTCAAGAATTAGCATCTTTTAATAAAAAGCTGGTTTTTAGAATAACCCTACATCCATTATATAACACCGCTTATCATATTCCCACTTAAATACTTTTAAAATTTATTATACAACAATATGTTATGTAATTAGTTTTATAGTCTATTCTTAATTGTTAGTTGGTTTACTCTTTTTGATATTTGAGTAGGTAACTAAAACTTTATGTTATTCTTGTGTGAAAAATTGTAGGCAAAAATCTCGCCATCTTGGGAAAAGCATGAAATAAATAATGACAGTTACCGAGTACGTTCAAGCGTTCCAAACGTGCAACGGTTTGCGTTACGTCAACAACGATCCGTTTCAATTCGGATATATGGCAGTAATGACAATGCAAACAAAAGCGATGAAAATTACGGAGTGCGTTTTTATTCAGGAATAATAAGCACGTCTCCATTCTCGCTTACGTAGTGAATAACGTAATATCCAAGACCTTGGCAGGATATTACGTAGAGGACTGAGGAAGCACAAAATTGCACTTTATGGTTCCCCAGTCTGCAGATTTTGTATGAAGAATAGCGGAACACCTATCCACATTTTCTATAATTGTAATGCACTTGCTCGCAATCGAAGTCACATCCTTGGGGGGCTACTACTGAACTCCGAGAAGGTTAAGCTCCTAACACCAAGACAGGTCGTAAGTTACATGACTCACGTGGGTCTTTAAAGTGAGCTATTACACAGAGGTAGGTCACACTAGACTTATATTGTCGCAGTGACGCGAGGGATGCAAGGTCTCTTGACCTCTTAAAAATAAGTCATTTCCAATATTTTTGCAGTCTCGAATATCCAACTTATTTTCTATTATATACAAAACCGGGGTCATTAAATATCATTAAAGATTATTTTTTACTTCTGGTGATTTTTACTCCAATATTGTTACAAGTAGTTTTTTCATGCACGCAACATAATTTATGTTTACACAAATGTATTTTTTTCTACATACTTAGCCGAAAATAAATCTACATCTTACCAATGATCAAAAGAAATGAAGTAAATTATTTTTACATATGTAGAAAAAATAAAGCAAGAGTAACATTAATGCCCTAGGAAAAAATTGTACATACATATTTATATTACGAAATGTTTTATGTTTACTCGGCATACTTAATGGATTTCCACTTTTATAAAAAAACTTTACAAATGTACGTAGTTACTAGAAACTTTTAATGATACAACTCCATTCCTTATGTTTGTTTAATTTTGGTAGAAAAATAGATTAGGCGAAGATTTGTTCAACATTTTCAAGCGTGTTTTGCATACAAAATTATATTGATCCAAAAAACAAAATGTTTTGCGAAAACATTTTCCAACTAAGCAGGTAACGCGAGACCGTGGAAAAGAAAATATAGCTAGCATTATTACACATATCCCCTAATTGGGTAGCAAGAGATGTTGTCCTGTTTATCCTCCTTGTAAGGATTATGTTTCAGAAGAGAAGTAATTCCAACGCAACTAGAATATTATCTTTTTGTGCTGATACGATTTTCCTAGTGTAGTATATAGTGAGTCGTTGCACGCTACCCTTGGACCATGTAATTTGACCAGACAACAAGAAACGCTGAGCGATCAAATACCTCAGAAATAAAAACATTATCTGTAAATGTACTGCGATGAAAATATAATAAGTTTATTATTATTATTTGCGTTTGATTACATCAAACTATGGAGCTGGGAGAATCGTAAGGGAAAATGTTACTTTATATTACATTACGAAAATGGAGTATTGAGATTTTATTAATAACTTGATGTTTCTCTACCTTTTACTAGTATTATTTCAGTTATAACCTTTAAAAGGTTTTTTTTTTAAAAAACCTGTACAAAATATGTAAAAATCTCTTATTTGTAAATTTACTTTGTATCTTTAAGCAGGGTACAAATAATAAAGGAAGTTAAAAAAACTTTAAGAAGGTAATATAAAGCTTTATAAGGTTTTCCTGCAGGTAGGTTAGTCAGGAAGTATGAAGGTAGATATGAAAAATACTACACAAACACACAGACCAATTAAAAATATAGATAACTATTACACATATAACAACCATAATGCCTTATTTATACAATTCAAAAAAATATTATTACAAAAAGTCATAAACTACAATATTTTGAAACAACAGAAATTCATAAAAATATAAACCCTCAATTAACAATATGAAAATGATTATTTTTTCAATTAAACAGTTGTATTATCCCAATGAAATCAATTTCATTACACACTACTAGTTTAAAAAACTATAGATGTTTTGAAAATGATGCAGAATGCATCGAAACACTTATCATATTAAATTATAAGAAATGGTGATATTTAATAAGTTAAACTTAAATTAAAAACTTTAACGCTAAGTTACCAAACGCTTCGTGAATATTAATTAAACATTTTTGTAATATAAATTTATAAAATCCAGCTTCTTGATATCACTAATTAAATAACATTCTGTAACGCGATGAAAAAAAAATACTATTGCTTTTAAGTGAGGCAGAGATTTCCCTTTCTTAATCTTGCTAATTAATTTACTTAAGTACTCGTCTTAGTCTCACATTCCAATTTAATCTTTCTATTACTAAACCTGTCATCTATTTACTTACAACATATTTGGTGAAAGGATCGTGTTTCAAAGGCGCTTAATAATTTTTCATCCATGTAAATAATTTTCAAAATTCACACTTTCGATATACACCAATTTGAAAGCTACATAAAAAGTGTATTCAACAGATGTTTAACCTTAACAATGTAAATTTGAAATAAAAAAATGTATTAAAGTCTACCAGGGGAAATAGAAGATAAAAATAATTTCAGGTTTTTTACTGTTACATTTGACTTTCAACTCTTTAACTGAAAGCATGAACAAAGAAAAAAAATATATATTTAAAAAAAAAAAATCACAACATATTGACTGTGTCCAAATACATGTTCACTTATCTGATTTATATCCAAATGGGAATTATTTTTTATATTATTTTTTGACATTTAAAAATAGATGAAGAAGAATGTGGAAGTCATTTACAGGGTTCACGACCGTCATAATACAGTCTATGACGGTCGTTAGTCCTGTAAATGCCTACACTTCCATATTCTTCTTTATCCATGTTGAGATGTCAAAAAAATATACTTATGAAATGAGTTTATATCATGGTCATTGCTAATGTCTTGTCGTCTTAGTAACACAAATAAAGTTTACAAAACGTGTATACAGTGTGATAGTTTATTAGTTTAGTTTATTGGTTCCCAACGGGAGTGATATCACCCCCCTCCCCTTAGTGGGCTCTCGAGAGGTCTTATAGGGGACACTAGAGGCCTTTGGAGACAGAAGGCTGGAATGTGGGCAATATTTTTTTATTTTTTTCCTTTCTCTATGAGGGGACATTTTGGCTATTTCATTCTCCCAGCAGACGAGGCATTTTGGCGAGGGGAAGAAAAGTTTGGGAAACTGTGATCTAGTTAATTTGACTGACGTTTTCTTCTCACCCTTTACCGTGTAAAATGGTGCATAGGGCACTGCATCGTATCAAAGCCTAGTTTTTTTCTTCTAAATCATTTACATGCTTTAATATTTTGATTACAAAAATTACATCATGACCTTTATTAAAATCTAGCTGTACCCAGTCACGAGTTGCTGTGGCTCAGTCTAGTTAAACGGAAAAGAAATAAATTTGAAAGTTCAAATTTGTAATATCTGAAAATATTAAAAATCTATGAAATAACAATGCAATCGAAAATATTGAAAATGCTAGGTGAGAGCATATGTCAAGAAGCACACTATGTGCCCTGAGAAATATCAAGTTGCGTGTATTGGTGTTACGTTCAATAGATGGCGCTGCCATTTTTGTCAAAAAAATGACTGTCACAGGTGTACAAAAATAATAACACTCGCATATTAAAATGCAACGTTGTGTCAAAATTTCAAAGCAATCGATAAAACACTTTAGGAGATTTAAGACTTTGAACCAAGGAACGAACATTTGCATTATTATTCATATACTCGTCGATTTCATCATTATCATACAAAAAATTAACGCAAATCATTTATATGCACGACGTATACTCTTACAAGATGATAATAATTATTGCTAATATAAAGTTCAGCGAGAAATCTCGTTAAAGAGAGATGAAGTTATCCCTGCTTAGAAATAAAACGAGACGAATTCGGGTGCAAACATAAAACCCTTCTTTACAACTCTTCCGAAATTAATGTGTATCATCAATAAATGTTTATTATCTGCCGTGTGAATTGTAGATGGAAATGCTTCCTTGATAGACGTAATACAGCTGGTGAGGGCATAGATTAATCACCCGTCCAAATACCAAGTCGTCTGCTACAAGCGAAGTAATTTATAGGCCAATTTCTCCAGAACTAATTCTGCAACTTGGCTGGCTACCTTCATACTTGTAATATTTCGTCTTCCTTTTTAGATGGATTCATTACTCTTAACCGGCACATATAGATACTTTTATTATACCAACTAGAGTACTAGGAGATTAGTCCTTTGAGGGATATTGAAAAACAAGGTATAATTATTATTAAAAATTACAATATAAAGTACATAAATGCAAAGGGGTGCGATGTCTTATAATAATTTATTTGTAAGATTAAATATAATCTTGAGGTGTAAGGCTATATAATTGCGATGAAGCGGCATAGTGGTTTGATATTTGGTTAGTTTATTTTATATAATTGCGATGAAGCGACACAATGGTTTGATGGTTGGTTAGTTTACTAAATTTAATCAAAGTTTTACAGTGATTTTATTATTTATTAACCTTTATTATTTTCATATATTTTTGATCTTAACATGGTTAAAGAAAAATATGGAAGTCTGGGCATTTACAGGGCTTACGATCATCGTAGGCTTAGTTAAATTATGACTTTATACACGTGTAACGTTCACCAATTCTACGCATGATTGACAACCACATTCCTTAATTTTTGGAACTCCTATATTGGTTCCATATTTCTTTGGTTAATTTATGCTGTGATACATCTGTTTCTGTGTTCTCAATCTTGTAGATTGGTTTGCAGCACCAAATAACACCTCCTTTGCCATTACTCTCTTTTACACTCCAGAATCTCAGGCAGTCCCCACCCAGAGATCTGAACGGGGGACTGATTTACCTCCGGAAATTTTTACTTAAGAGTTCATCATCCATTGCTGTTGCTTAGAATGCCACATACAATATATATATATATATATATATATATATATATATATATATATATATATATATATATATATATATATATATATATATATATATATATATATATATATATATATATATATATATATACATAAATATTTAATCATATTTATGGTTATCCTGCCGAAAATCGAAATAGTGACGTACATTCATACGCCAAATATTTTCATCCACTATACTACCATATACATAAATAATGCTTTTACGGTTTATTCGACAATCTCCATTAATCTGCGCGGTTCCGCCCGTTAATAATATATTTAACGGCACTTCTAGTTGATTAATGTAACTCCATTAATTGAAAACATCAAACGCTTCCGACTACACAGTGTCGTCTGACAATAACAAGTCTTTGATGTTAAAATCGAAACTCTAATATGCAGAAATAATTGCCAAGCGAAAAATCAACATCCACCCAGTGTACGGGATGTGTAGCGTTCGAGTTAAAGGGGACGTCATTTCCATGAAAACGTTTTCTGCACAGAAGCTTGTTTTCCAGATTTAATTGAATTTCTGAGATACCAGCACAGAATAAGTAGATAGAGCATTTTTTTCATTAACAATGTTCCCCAACTTAAACACATTTTTGTTGATCATGATGGCATTTATTTGGGTTTTTATAACACGTATTTCTTTATATAACATGTGGTTCTTACATTTTAAAAATATTAAGGCTGTTCCATACATAATGTTCTATGATATTATATCAAGATTTTTATCTATATTTCAACATGGATGAAGTATAGTCTCCTTGTCATTCATCGTTGACTTTGTGTAATACCACTTAAGTGGTATTACATAAAGTTAACAATGCTTTAATATACAAAATACACATGAAGAAATCTATTTGAGGTGTGAATATGAAAATCTGAATATTTACAGGGCTTACGATCTATTATTGGCTATTTCCAGTGATCACTTTGTACACTGTGTAAAATTTACTTTTCTACCTTTGATAAGATTTTAAAAAACATTATTGAGTGTGTACTCGTATTATGTAATGGATGTGTGTTGTATGTAATAGATGTGTGTACGCAATGTCAAACTAAAATTATTTCGTTACAATGAACAATTTTGTAAAGTTATCAAATATGTGTCTTATTTTTTTATATTTGCTTTGGAGAATAAAAATTTAATTAATTAGTATGCAGGCGTTTAAAGTGAAGATATGAATATTAACTTCTTTATTTTTAGTACCTTTAAGCATCATGGTTAGTTTATACTGTCGTTTTTTTATATCTCTCCTATTATTTAAATACTTCTCAAAATTGTATCTCAACATTTTTTAAAGGGTTAAATTTTGCGCATAAATTTAAGTGTACTTCTAGGAATAAACAACTTTTCTTTTATTACGTGAAGAGATCTTAATTTCTTTTTTTTTATGATCAAAGGGTCTCCAAGAAGATGAAGCACTTTCTTATTCATAATTGCTCATGAAATTACGCTTATTAGAGAAGAGGTAAGAAAAAATTACTCTAAGGGATGAATCGGAATACAAAATTATTCACTTGAGTTAGAAAGGGATGATATTTCGGGTAACTGCTTTTCACCTAAGGGATGTTTTGGGTAATTTAATTTTCAAATTCTTCAATTCTCAAAAGTTCATTGAGATTGCTAAATATTGTGGAAATATTTGTATAACATAAATAAAAGTCAGGTGAAAGTTTGTATTCTAAATATCTGCTTCATTTTTGAGAATATAAATAAAATAAATGTTTGTGTCCGTTTTGTATTTGTTTTTCAGATATTTTTAAACATTTCCTTCTGTTCTAACATTATACACTTTTTTCTGCACTTAAATGGTGCATAGGGTGCTGCATCAGTATGATATCAACTCCGTCAAAGTGCGTATAAAAGTAGGTTTATGAGTTCTGTTGCACAAAAACTTATGGACATTATAAATTACATAAAATAATTTACATATTATATTTAATTCAGATCATTTAACGTAAAGAATAAATTATTCTTCTTCTGACATTTCGTTCACTCCTTTTAACAACGTCATATATCGAAAAACTTGATTTCTCAGGAGATCGTTTTTATAGTTTAAAAATACAATAAAATGTATTCAAAATAAATATCAAGCCACTTATTGAGCTTTTTACTGTGCAACAGATCTTTTTAGACAAAACCTCAATGTTTTTTCTCCATTTGAAAAATATTTCGTGTAATAAAAAAAAAATTAAGCAACACCTTTTCTTCAAAATGCAAAAACTACACTTTCTGCCCTGTAGCGGGTTATATTAAGTTAAAAATAAGCCGCTTTTGCTGGGATAAAGTACATTTTCTGGGCATTCCGAAAACATGCACAACTGAAAATTGACGATTTTTGATGTATGGTATGACGTTAAAGGAGTAAGCGATTTATCTGCACTTAATGGTGCTACTCAATTTC
Source organism: Brachycentrus maculatus (assembly GCF_059751285.1). NCBI lineage: Eukaryota > Metazoa > Arthropoda > Insecta > Trichoptera > Brachycentridae > Brachycentrus > Brachycentrus maculatus. Next base: position 209,131 of record NW_028281097.1, read on the forward strand.
AACTTCTTACGCAATTACAGCATTTTACAATATCGCTACATAAATTATTCAATATTATTATTTTGTTGTAATTGCCCTCATTTATTAAAATTAATATTATTTAATATAAATTAAACATTTCAACCGATTGCAATCGTTTATATTTATGTACTCGTACATGTTTTAGATTTTGAAAAAAAAATTGAAAGGTCAATATCTGATGTTGTCTTGACCTTTATTCACATTTCTAGGTTTGTCCCCACTTAGGTGTTATTTAAGGCAATTTTTTTTTATTTCTCAACAAAGATAAATAATTATTTAGAAGTCTAGGCATAAACAGAGCTATGGACCTATCATAGCTGGTTTAAAACCTGTCAAAAAGTTTAAATTCATCAATGAAAATCTTGATAAAAAATATGTGTAGTTTTTATTTGTTGAAATTATCTCCATCAACACTTTTTTTCAAAACGTGATCTAATAAGAAACGATACTTTTTTAACGTTATCTATTTTTTAAATAAAAAAATGCTTTATCCCAATTAGAAATAATGCTATTTTAACGTTATATATGTAATAAAATACCTAGGTACCTACCTATATATTTTATTAAGTACTTACAAATAGTACCTACATAAAACAGTTCTACCACCAGATGTCGCATGCGTCGCACTGAATAAAACAAAAGACGTCAGATAAAAAAAATAGAATATTCAGAACTGTCAGAATCAGATAGATAGATAGAAAAATATTATAAAGATAAATTAAGAATAAACTTTAATTATAAACTTTAATTACAAAGCAACACATTGTTCATTTTATTATTATACACCCACTTTACATATTATTTACACCCAATTTACAAAGGAAAATATTACTACGTTATATATATTTCCACATATTCCCCAGTAAATTCTATTTGCAGGATTTTTTGAAGATTCATATCATGTCACGTTTTCAAGAAGAGGGTGAAAGGCGGGTTGTCAGATTTATCTTTTACATGTATGTAAATTCACTATATACTACTAATATACGAATGTTGTTTATTGATTCTTCTATTTGCGCCCTTATCCTTTCTTTCTGAGGGTGATAAAAATACCCATCGGCTCGTCTCGCCTCCGTGAGCAGTGAGCACTGTGAGCAGCCGTGCTGATCTCGGGACATAATCTCAATAAGGCCTCAGCTGACTGGACGACCCTCCCCCGACCCGCCCCAATCCACCCTCTCACAGCACAAAGGGGTAGAACGAAGCCTGGATAAGTGGGGAAGCATTTTAATTTAATAAACTAATTTGAAGAGAAATCGGAAAGACAATCGGATATAAACTCGACTAATGTTATCTTAATTGATTACTCAATTTGCTTTGATGTTGTTGCTCTGAGGAATGTTTCGGAATCAGTCAATTATCCTTGGAATAAATTATCCTATAAGGAGAACGGTTTATATATCTTGCGCTAGAATAAAACCCCAAGTTTGTTGTACGGGGTGGCCCAATATTAATCACCCTATCGGAAGATGCTAATTTTTTTTTGCAAATGGCATTGTACGTCAATCATATTTGACATTTGTCAGACAGCTGCAGAATACAAAATTTGATGAAACGGGTGCAAATATGTATCAACACTGGCGCCAGCCACTTGACGGATATCATCTTTTTCAGTTAACTCAAAACTTTTTTTTTATTTAATAAAAAAAATATTAAAAAACCAATTTGGATGATTAATTTTTCGCCACTCTAAATAAGTTTATATACTGCAGCTATCTAGTTTACAAATGTCATATTTTATTGATGTACTACGCCATTTGCAAAAATTATATAATCTTCTAATTGGGTGATCAATTTTTGCCACCCTGTACAAGAAAATATTAAACATAAAATAATTTTGGTTTTTATTTGTAAATAAAAAGAAATGATGTTAACTTAACCCTAACCTGACCTGACCTTATTTTGTTTTATAAGAAATTGTTTTTATTTGTAAATTATAAGCAAAAATCTTATAATTGTCGATTGTTTTGCTATCAAACTTTAATGCTAGTCCGAATAATGATGAATATAACCACAAATAAATATACACAAAGTCTACTAAAATTGATTTTGATGGATGTGTCTTTTTGATATTGTATTTGTATTCAATTGCTTATTATATTCTGTATAAAAATACTCGTATTTAAACATTTGAAAATACAAAAAGCACGGAAATATTTGCATTCGAAATATTTTATTTTAAATCAAACATTACTTATTTTCTGATAGAAAAACAGAATTTCTGTGCTTACGCCACAAAAATTAAACAATGTATGTGAATTAAAAGAAAAAAAAATGTATTTAATTTAATTAAATCCCTTGGAAATTATACAGTTTAATAAACTGATATATTAAATAAGCTTTATCGTTATTTTGTTGTGCCCAAATTTTGTTTGTAATGCTTAAGTAAGCGTATGAAACCAACCGACATAGCAGTAATGGGATTATTTAAAAGGAAAAAATAGACTTTTAAAGGTAAGAGAATCTGTATTCTTAATGTGTTAGGGTGTCAACCTAACCGTCGACCCATAAGGGAGGTTTGCACAATATTCACGGTACTATGGTTCTAACTCAGTCATATTTTCAAAGGTACATAAAGAAACCATATCGAGAATTAAAAAGTATAAATAAAAACAAAAAATTGATAATCTGATGCATAAGTTTATTTTAACATGGAAATTTGTACCAATTTTGTATCTAATTTATACGCTTTTACAAAATATGTATTTTTAATGTTTCTAATATTAAAAATACATATTTTGTATGTTTATCTTTACAAACAATTTTTTCTTCTTTTTGTATTAAAAAGTATTAAAGGTCAAATATTCTAAACATTCAACAATACCAAAACTGTATATTTTAATTGTACGTGCGATCAGATTCTAATCTCTCAGAAGAAAACAGGTGTGCATTTTATTTGATGTGTTTTTATTTAACACATACATATCGTAGTCATACAGGAGAAAGTGACCAAGTGCATTTTTTTACAAACACGTGACCATTGTCTATTCGATATCTTACTAGCTTAATATTTAATAGATTTATATTATCCACTGACACTTCGTGATGGAATTGCATTTTTAATTTATTATTAGATTAAAACCAATATTTTTAGCTTTTCCACATTTTTATTTGACCAGCGACCGGGTTTCGTCGTTACCGACATCATCAGACTGGTACAGACCAGTCTGATGATGTCGGTAACGACGAAACCCGGTCGCTGGTCAAATAAAGAAGTGGAAAAGCTAAAAATATTGGTTTTAATCTAATAATAAAAAAAAGCTTAATATTTCCCTGAAAAAATCTCAAAGGATTTTAAACATGGAAGTATAATTTATTGATTTGTTAAAGATGCATTGATGTTTATTTTCTTGCCAAGCAAAATTAACTTAAATGGCCCTCCTGAATATTTTACGATTTGTTAGTTGGTCACTTTCTTCTGTACGACTACGATACATATATAGAGGGTGGCAACATTTCTGGGTCAAAAATGTTATTATATATGTTTTCATCAAAAAATCTTATTTTATGCTGAATTTTAATACTGACATTATGTTTGTGAAAATTACATTATCAGTCTTTATAAAACTACATCATTTTTGTAATTTTACCAACTAAGTAAGGTATCGTGTTTTTGTAACGGACAATTTATAATATTGTGTATCTCCGGACTTACATTTGCAACACGAAGCATTGCCTAAATATAGGAGTAATCAAAGATCATGATGTCGATACAATTCCATGTATCATAGCACTCTATGTAGTTTTTTTATGCAGTATAGGAATTGGAAAAGGGAAATAATTAGAACAGAGCATTTTTGTTGAAGTGAGGGGATAACGTGACTCCGTCAGGGTTCAGATATTCAATCCATTATACACGATAACACTTCCTTGCGGAGAGCAGGTGCAGTTGATAGAAGCTGTTTTATTAATGACGTTCGGCGAACTGTCGGGTTATATTCCGGATAAATCGCCAATCATTAAGCTTTATTATGAGTTTAGTGTTATAACACTTTTGTATAATGGCTTAATTATTTTTACGCCAACTTGAAGATTGCGGCTCTCTCGAAATTATTCATTGAACACTAATTGGGTAAAAGCTCTTTTTCTTAGAATTTTTAGGCGGTTGGCAAATTTCTTCAATTAAAACTTAAAAGAAAATTGTAAAATATGGTTATTTTTAGTATCCAAAAAAGTTGTATATTTATGAAAAAAGTTGATATTTTATTCTTTAGTTAACTAAAATAGTAATTTAAATTGATGTTCATTAAATTAAATTGCTTATTATAAAAGATTTGCAAATGAAACAGCACTAAAATCATAGAAAGAATATACTACCTTCATCAAAAAGTTCTTCACCAGAATCAGCACCGTGCTCTCACCGGCGTTCTCAGTAACCCAATTTGAGTTTTCTTTTTCTTTTTTTTAGGTAGCTACATCTGTCATTGGTATTCTATGAAATTTTCAGCATGGTAACTTGACATTTGTAAAAGTGACGCCGTATTAAGTACTTTGTACTGTAAATGAAAAATGTAATGTAATGGAATTTGCTACAGTGAGTTTTTATTAAATTTTGCAGCTTCAGTGGTACGATGACATTAAAAATGATAAATATGTGTTTCGGCAACGATATTCGTATTCGGTTCACTCAAGAGACCGCTCCCGGAACGCGTTACAGCATCCGAGATGAGGTCATGGATACGTCAAAGATCTGATGGCCATTCCAAAAACCAATTATAAAAAATGTTCGAGGATTGATCCAGCGCTGGCATTAGTGCGGCATTTGGCATAAGTCGATGGGGAGTACTTAGAAGGGGACAATAGCGATTTTGATTAATAATCTTGTATTTTCTGAACACATTCCGGGAACTTGTTGATCAAGGTAATATATATATATATATATATATATATATATATATATATATATATATATATATATATATATATATATATATATATATATATATATATATACATACATATTTAAAAAGTTTAATATTTTATCAATACAAATTCAACGTACTAAAAATACCAAACAAATTTCATTAATTTCTTTTGTCAAGCTCGGATTTATTTTCGCATTTAATACTGCATGTAAAATGATAAAACGAACGTAGTGACCAAAAGGGTAAATAATAAAAGTTGTGCATTCGAAAACAAAACTAGTATAAATATTTCAGCGAACGTAAATGGTGCAAACACCATCATGCGACCATTAATTAATAACATGTTTCCAATTTCAAAGCGTTGGAAGTAATCCTAAAAACATACGGACATTCGAATTGCAATCGCAATTGGCACTCTATGTTTTCATACTCATAATGATAGATTGTTATACCATATTAGCTACTTTTTTTAAAATATTTTTTCGCTTAAGATATTTTTCTTATAACTGTTCCTAATCAGTTGCAAATAACATATGAATAATAAGAACGAAATATATACATGGTATGAAAAATCACACACGTAAAAAGTTAGGTTTTCTCTATTGCGTTACATATTACAATAATTAAATAACTTCTTATTATTTTTTTGACATCTCATCAAAGATGAAGAAGAATATGGAAGTCTGGGCATTTACGGGGCTGACGACCGTCATAGGCTGGTTTAAGTGATCACTTTACACACGTGTAACATTCACCAATTCTACCCATTATTGACAACCACACTACTCAAATTCTTAAACCAGCCTATGATGAGATGTCAAAAAAATAATATGAAAATAACTCCTGTAATTGGAGATAATCCAGATTTTGTGAACAAGTATTTGGACACACTCAAAATGTTGTAAATAACTTCTTAATACAGAAAACCCACTCAAAATGTTGTGAATATATATATGTACCTATAACTGACCAAATTGTAAGCTA